>NW_028157596.1:0-55296 GCF_964263955.1 Coregonus lavaretus
TGTGCAAATAGAGATACTGGGGTGCAAATGAGCAAAATAAATAACAATATGGGGATGAGGTAGTTGAGTGGGCTAATTTCAGAAGGGCTGTGTACAGGTGCAGTGATCGGTAAGGTGCTCTGACAACTGATGCTTAAAGTTAGTGAGGGAGATAAGAGTCTCCAGCTTCAGAGATTTTTGCAATTAGTTCCAGTCATTGGCAGCAGAGAACTGGAAAGAATGGCGACCAAAGGAGGTGTTGGCTTTGGGGATGACCAGTGAGATATACCTGCTGGAGCGCATACTACGGGTGGGTGTTGCTATGGTGACCAATGAGCTAAGATAAGGCAGAGATTTGTCTAGCAGTGATTTATAGATGGCCTGGAGCCAGTGGGTTTGGCGACGAATATGTAGTGAGGACCAGCCAACAAGAGTGTACAGGTCACAGTGGTGGGTAGTATATGGGGCTTTGGTGACAAAACGGATGGCACTGTGATAGACTACATCCAATTTGCTGAGTAGGGTGTTGGAGGCTATTTTGTAAATGACATCGCCGAAGTCAAGGATCGGTAGGATAGTCAGTTTTACGAGGGCATGTTTGGCAGCATGAGTGAAGGAGGCTTTGTTGCGAAATAGGAAGCTGATTCTAGATGTAACTTTGGATTGGAGATGCTTAATGTGAGTCTGGAAGGAGAGTTTACAGTCTAACCAGACACCTAGGTATTTGTAGTTTTCCACATACTCTAGGTCAGACCCGTCGAGAGTAGTGATTCTAGTCGGGTGGGCGGGTGCCAGCAGCGTTCGATTGAAGAGCATGCATTTAGTTTTACTAGTGTTTAAGAGCAGTTGGGGGCTACGGAAGGAGTGTTGTATGGCATTGATGCTCGTTTGGAGGTTTGTTAACACAGTGTCCAATGAAGGGCCAGATGTATACAAAATGGTTTCGTCTGCGTAGAGGTGGATCTGAGAGTCACCAGCAGCAAGAGCGACATCATTGATATACACAGAGAAAAGAGTCGGCCCAAGAATTGAACCCTGTGGCACCCCCATAGAGACTGCCATAGGTCCAGACAACAGGCCCTCCGATTTGACACATTGAACTCTATCTGAGAAGTAGTTGGTGAACCATGCGAGGCAGTCATTTGAGAAACCAAGGCTATTTAGTCTGCCAATAAGAATGCGGTGATTGACAGAGTCAAAAGCCTTGGCCAGGTCGATGAAGACGGCTGCACAGTACTGTCTATTATCGATCGCGGTTATAATATCGTTTAGGACCTTGAGCGTGGCTGAGGTGCACCCATGACCAGCTCGGAAACCGGATTGCATAGCGGAGAAGGTACGGTGAGATTCGAAATGGTCGGTGATCTGTCTGTTAACTTGGCTTTCAAAAACTTTCGAAAGGCAGGGCAGGATGGATATAGGGCTGTAACAGTTTGGATCTAGAGTGTCACCCCCTTTGAAGAGGGGGATGACCGCGGTAGCTTTCCAATCTCTGGGGATCTCAGACGTTACGAAAGAGAGGTTGAACAGGCTAGTAATCTCCACACTTTTTAATCATTTTGTAGAACTGAAATTCCACCCTAACATGCTGACTAGACCGGGTGCGCGTGCGTCCGCCATCGCGCGCATGTTGATTTTGTCCACCCACACCAGTCGCGATCAGGAAACGTAGGTTGAAATATCAAAACGAACTCTGAACCAACTATATTAATTTGGGGACAGGTCGAAAGGCATTAAACATTCATGTCAATTTAGCTAGCTAGCTTGCTGTTGCTAGCTAATTTGTCCTGGGATATAAACATTGGGTTGTTATTTTACCTGAAATGCACAATGTCCTCTACTCCGACAATTAATCCACAGATAAAAGGGTAAACAGAGTTAGTTTCTAGTTATCTGGCGCCAACGAAGATGGCGGCCTCGCGGCTAGCTCTTAGGAAACTTTGCAGTATTTTGTTTATGTACTATCTTTTTCATTATTTGCTCAGAAAGTGTTTTGCATCATTACATACAGCCGGAAAAACTATTGGATATCAGAGTGGCGGTAACTCACCAGCATTACGACCAGGAATACGACTTTCCCGAAGCAGATCCTTTGTTTGCTGGTCCGACTTAGGAAGCGCGCCTACCACCCACCGCTTCCAAATATATTACTCGCTAATGTTCAATCTTTGGTTAACAAAGTCGATGAAATAAGCAAGGATTTCTTTCCAGAGAGACATCGAGGCCTGTAACATACTCTGTTTCACGGAAACATGGCTCTCTTGGGATATTCTGTCGGAATCGGTCCAGCCAGAGGGATTCTCAGTTCATCGTGCAGACAGGAATAAATATCTCTCTGGGAAGCAGAAGGGTGGAGGTGTGTGTTACACCTGATTAACGACCCATGGTGTAATTGTAGTAACATACAGGAACTCGAGTCCTTCTGTTCACCTGACCTAGAATTTCTCACAATCAAATGCCGACCGTATTATCTCCCAAGATAATTTTCTTCGGTTATAGTCACGGCGTGTATATCCCCCCTCAAGCCGATACCACGACGGCCCTCAAAGAACTTCACTGGACCTTATGCTAACTGGAAACCACATATCCTGAGGCTGCATTTATGGTAGCCAGGGATTTTAACAAAGAACATTTGAGGACTAGGCTGCCAAAGTTCTATCAACATATCGACTGTACTCGCGCTGCCAAAATCCTCGACCATTGCTATTCGAACTTCCGGGATGGTTATAAGGCCCTCCCCCGCCCTCCTTTCAGCAAATCTGACCACGACTCCATTTTGCTTCTCCCTTCCTATAGGCAGAAACTCAAACAGGAAGTACCCGTGCTAAGGACTATTCAACGCTGGTCTGACCAATCGGAATCCACGCTTCAAGATTGTTTTGATCAAGCGGACTGGGATATGTTCCGGGTAGCTTCTGGAAATACTTTAAACGAATACACTGAAACTGTGAGTGAGTTTATCAGGAAGTGTATAGGTGATGTTGTGCCCACTGTGACTATTAAAACCTTCCGTAACCAGAAACCGTGGATAGATGGCAGCATTCGCACTAATCTGAAAGCGCGAACCACCGCATTCAACCATGGCAAGGTGACTGGGAATATGGCAGAATACAAACAGTGTAGCTACTCACTCCGCAAGGCAATTAAACTGGCAAAACATCAGTGTAGAGACAAAGTGGAGTCGCAATTCAAAGGCTCAGACAAGAGACGTATGTGGCAGGGTCTACAGACAATCACGGACTACAAAAGGAAAACTAGCCACGTCGCCGACACCGACGTCTTGCTTCCGGACAAGCTAAACACCTTCTTCGCCCGCTTTGTTGCCACTGACGAGGCCCACCACGAAGGACTGTGGCCTCTCCTTCTCCTTGGCCGACGTGAGTAAGACATTTAAGCGTGTTAACCCTCGCTAGGTTGCCGGCCCAGACGGCATCCCTAGCCTCGTCCTCAGAGTATGCGCAGACCAGCTGGCTGGTGTGTTTACGGACATATTCAATCTCTCCCTTTCCCAGTCTGCTGTTCCCACATGCATCAAGGTGGCCACCATTGTTCCTGTACCCAAGAAAGCAAATGTAACTGAACTAAATCACTATCGCCCTGTGGCACTCACCTCTGTCATCATGAAGTGCTTTGAAAGACTAATCAAGGATCATATCACCTCTACCTTACCTGTCACCCTAGACCCACTCCAATTTGCTTACCGCCCCAATAGATCCACAGACGATGCAATCGCCATCACACTGCACACTGCCCTATCCCATCTGGACAAGAGGAATACCTATGTAAGAATGTTGTTCATTGACTATAGCTCAGCATTCAATACCATAGTACCCTCCAAGCTCATCATTAAGCTCGAGGCCCTGGGTCTGAACCCCGCCCTGTGCAACTGGGTCCTGGACTTCCTGACGCGCCGCCCCCAGGTGGTGAAGGTAGGAAACAACATCTCCACTTCACTGATCCTCAACACTGGGGCCCCACAAGGGTGCGTGCTCAGCCCCCTCCTGTACTCCCTGCCTATGTAAGAATGTTGTTCATTGACTATAGCTCAGCATTCAATACCATAGTACGCCTCCAAGCTCATCATTAAGCTCGAGGCCCTGGGTCTTAACCCCGCCTACAGGGAGGAGGTGAGGACTCTGGGAGTGCGGTGCCAGGAAAATAACCTCTCACTCATCATTAACAAAACAAAGGAGATGATCGTGGACTTCAGGAAACAGCAGAGGGTGCACCCCCCTATCCTCATCGACGGGACCGCAGTGGAGAGTGTGGAAAGCTTCAAGTTCCTTGGCGTACACATCACTGACAAACTGAAATGGTCCACCCATGCAGACAGTGTGGTGAAGAAGGCGCAACAGAGCCTCTTCAACCGCAGTAGGCTGAAGAAATTCGGCTTATCACCTAAAACCCTCACAAACTTTTACAGATGCACAATTGAGAGCATCCTGTCGGGCTGTATCACCGCCTGGTACGGCAACTGCACCGCCCGCAACCGCAGGGCTCTCCAGAGGGTGGTGCGGTCTGCTGAACACATTACCGGGGGCAAACTACCCGCCCTCCAAGACCCATACAGTATCCGATGTCACAGGAAGGCCAAAAATATCATCAACCACCCGAGCCACTGCCTGTTCACCCCGCTATCATCCAGAAGGCGAGGTCAGTACAGGTGCATCAAAGCTGGGACCGAGAGAATGAAAAACAGCTTCTATCTCAAGGCCATCAGACTGTTAAATAGCCATCACTAGCACATTAGAGGCTGCTGCTGCCTATTGAAATCACTGGCCACTTTAAGAAATGGAACACTAGTCACTTTAATAATGTTTATATATCTTGCACTACTCATCTCATATGTATATACTGCATTCTATTCTATAATATTCTACTGTATCTTAGTCCATGCCGCTCTGTCATTGCTTGTCCATATATGTATATATTCTTAAATCCCATTCCTTACTAGTTTTGTGTGTTTTAGGTTATGTTGTGAAATTGTTAGATATTACTTGTTAGATATTACTGCACTGTCGGAGCTAGAAGCACAAGCATTTCGCTACACCCGCTATAACATCTGCTAAACAAGTGTATGTGACAAATAAAATGTGATTTGATTTGATTTGATTTAATCTCTCCTCCTTCAGGCATCTTCTTCTTCTTTGGACTTTATATGGTAGTAGGCAACCAACTTTAAGGTGCATTACCCCCACCAACTGGACTGGAGTGTGTACCTCAGTTCTTCTTTCAATCACCCACGTGGGAATATGCTCCTAAAAACCAATGAGGAGATGGGAGAGGCTGGACTTGCAGCGCGCCAAGTGTCACAAATACGCCAAGCTACACAGATGCTCGTTGACGCGCTCAAGCAGTGTGGGTGCAATGATTGAATAACATGTATGTATACATTTATTTTGCAACGCTCTCGCACGCGACGCGAGTGGTGTGGTCAGAATGTAAGGCGCACAGAGACCATCCCATTAAATAATAGTAAAGGGTCTGTTATCCCCCCATCTTTGAACCTGTTCCTCCTTGTTAGCCAAATAGCCAACTTTGCCTGAGCAAACAGAAAATTAAATAACACACATTTGGCCTTTTCCTTATTTGAATACCTGTACCCCATATAAACATCCCGACAGTAAACTCCACCCACAACCTCTCACACAGACATTCCAACAGACACATTAATGGCATTAACCTGGCGCACACAGAAAACACATGAATCACAGTTTCACTCATGACACAGAAAGGACACCCTGTGCAAACCAGCTGTTAGTGGCCAGGGCTCCATGTAGAACCCTCCGCTGGAGGTCCCCTGACCTCTTTGGTACTGGGAGTTTGTAGAGCCCCCTCCATCAAAACCCACCATACTTTCTGCCCCACATACACCCTGACACTGATGTGCCTTCACTACTGTTAGGCTCCTAATGTTCCTTACCTTAATGCAGAGGTTGTAGAGGGCTTTACCTCCCACCCCCTCAAACTCCCCCAGGCTCGGAGTGTTAAAATCTAACAAGTCCTCCAGACCCCCTTGCCAGTCCCCAGTCTCTGCCGTCACCTGCAGTGTGGGAAACATTGGTGGCCCCTCCCCCTTTGGCTGCTCAAACACCCCCCTTACTGGCTCAGACAGTGCCTCCTGGACTTTCCCCAGGAATCTCTCCAGCAGCGTAAGAGATGTTAGTCCTGTTTGTTGTGCCAGGACTTCCGGGGTTTTCCACCCTTCGTCTCCCAGCAGCCGCAGCTCACCCAGCCTTTGTAAACCCGCTGCCATCAGTCGCCTCTGCAGGGTGGCAGACTGAACCGATCTCAAAGGCATGGCTGGGTTGTGGAAGATAGGCTCCTCCCACACCCACAGCCCAGGCTCCATACCCCCTTCTCGTATAGGCTTTAGCAGCTGCCAGGCCGTCAGCACCGCAGAGTAAAAATCTGAGAGACCTGCTCTCCAGCCTCATGAGGAACAGCTGCCAGTCCAAACCTAATCCGCCAGCTCTCCTCAGCAGCGCGCATGCTGGTTCCCTCCAGCCGACATCAGTATGGTACAGCAGTCTCTGCGCCGCCGTAATGCAGCCACCCTGCTCTCCAGTTCCACCAGGCCCTGTCCTGCTTCGTGTATGGACATATACAACACTGCCTCCCTCAGCCAGTGATGGCCCGACCAGAAAAAATCCACCAGCTTGTGTTGCAGGTCTGCGAGCAGACCGGCGGGGGGGGGGGGGGGGGGGGGGGGGGGGATGGTCAGTTTATGCCACAGGGAAGATGCCGCCAGATTGTTGATTATCAGCACCCTCCCTCTATATGACACTTAGGACAGGAGCCACCTCCACCTGGCCAGTCTTGACACCACTGCCTGTGACAGCCCCTCCCAGTTCTTCCTGACCCACCTCTCTGAGCTCAGGTACACCCTCAAAATGTTAAGCCCTTCACAACCCCACTGCAAACCCCATGGAATCCCTCCATACCCCACATAACAGAGCTTTGCTCTTGCCCCAGTTCACCTTAGCTAACGAAGCTCCCTCGTACACCTTCAGAATTGGCTCTAGTGCCTGCATATCCTGCCCATCCCTGACCATCATAGAAACGTCATCTGCATACGTCGACACTGCTATGCCTGTCAACACACCCATGCCTGTCCAGCACACTCCCTCCAGTCTCTTGCGTAGCAGGCCCAAAAAAAGCTCAATGGCTAGTGTATATAACTGCCCTGATAGAGGGCATCCTTGTCTAATGCACCGTCTTACCCAGACTGGCCTACTGGGCCCCCCTCCCACCTTGACCATACATGAGGCCCCAGCATACATCTTCACACAGGCCAAAAACCTTTCCCCAAACCCAAACACAGACATCACATTAAACAGATACTCATGGTCCACTCTATAAAAAGCCTTCTCTTGATCTAAAGAGACCAGTCCAAAGTTCACATCAGAACCTCTCAACAAGTCCAACATGTCCCTGATTAAGAACAAGTTGACCGTGATTGAGCGTCCCGGTACACAATATGTCTGGTCCTTGTGTACTATAGAGTCCAGATTGGACTTCAATCTGTTAGCGAGGACCTTGGCAAATATCTTGTAGTCCGCACAGAGCAATGCCAAAGGCCTCCAGTTCTTAAGTCTCTTTTTTTGGGCAGGAGGGTCAACGCTGCCCGACGGCAGCTCATCGGCAACTCTCCTACCCTGACGCACTCATGCAACACGCAAAAGTCCAGTCCTATTATTACCCAGAATATCTTTATAAAACTCCATTGGAAGTCCACCGGGGGACATCTGTGTTACGGCCTCTGCCAGTTCATGGGACAACAGGGGAATGTCCATTTTATCCTCTGGGTCAGAGAGAGCTTAGGTAGTTCTGCAAACAAAACCTGAGCACACATAGGATCACACAGTTCTGCCCAATACAACTCAGTATAAAATTCCACAGTCCGCTCCCACATCTCCCCCACCACAGAGGTCACCCGCCCATCCGACAGCCATAGACAATGCATACCCTTGGCTTCACCGCTCTGTCTTTCCAAACCAAAGAAGAAGGAGCTGGGAGCATTAATCTCCTTGAGCATGGAGAACCTAGCTCTTACAAGTGCTCCCTTTGCTTTAACCTGGAAAAAACTGCCCAGGTCCTTACGTAATTCAGCTAAATTAGCCTGGAGTCCTACACTGCCTTGCCCCACCAGCTCTTCCTCCACTTCACTGATACTACGCTTGAGTTCCCCCAATACTCTCCTAGCCTCTGAGGATGAGAGAGCTGTATACTGTTGACAGAAAAGCCGAATTTGGACATTTCCCACATCCCACCATTGACTCAGAGACTCATACTCCTCTCTTCGCTGCCCCCACCTTTCCCAAAAAGTCTGGAAACCTGAGCAAAAATGGCATCTTGTAAGAGCTTTACAATAAACTTCGAATAGGATGCCTTCCAAGGCACTGGTGAAATAGACAGCCGAGCCATGGTTATGTGGGGATCTGAAAAACCCACCGGGAGAATGATAGCGCCCAACAGCCTAATGCTCTGATTCCTGGACATGTAAAACCGATCGAGTAGGGCTGCACTCACCCTAGCCCCAAAGACCTTCACCCATTAATACTGTCTTGTGTTGGGATGTCTAGTTCTCCAAACATCCACTAGGTCAAACTGATTAATGATGTCCCTTAACACCCCCACTGAGCCTGAATGAGGCTCCTCCCCATTTCTGTCTTTCGTAAAACCCATCGTACAGTTCCAGTCCCCGCCAACCACCAGCATCTCCTCAGGTGCTACCTGTGAGAGTTCCTGTCTAAGACACCCAAACAGACGCCCCCGCTCTCCCCCTGTGTTAGGTGCGTAGATATTTATAAGGACAAAACCCCTGTTGTTAATTTCTGCTTTTACTACAAGCAGTCTACCCATACACACCTCCTTTGAGGAGCACATTTTTACGTCCAGACCCGGTGCAAAAAGGACTGCCACCCCTGCACTAACATTTCTTCCATGGCTCAGTGCACTTGCCCCTTTCCACCAGAGCCCCCAATCGACTTCATTCAACACATCACTATGTGTCTCCTGCAGAAACATCTGAAGGTAGACCGTTACGCACGGTTGTGACCCACTTCCTCAACCTAAAATGTTTCCTGGATGAGAGGACACCATGCCCCTCATTTTTCATAGCGTGTTGTACTGATCTTACAAACTTTCCCGGATCGCAAAAAAATTGCTTCAAGATTAACCTTTTTTCCCCTTTAGTCTCATTCAAGAACCTTGACAGTTCCCTCACCGTGTACTTTGTCCCCTCTGCCTGACTGGCTGTCAGCTCTGGACCAATTGAGGAGGAGTCTGAAAAAAAAGCCTCCTCATCTTCCTCAGACTCACTTTCCTCCTCCTCATCTCCATCTCCCATCCTAACCACCTGCCCTTTCTCTCTAGTCGGGGCCTCCCCCCAGCACCAGGCAAAGGTTCCTTGGTGCCTTTGACCACACCAGCCTCTCCCCTCCCACCTCCTTTCTTCTCCCCCTTTTTCCTCTTCCACTTGACACACTCCTCCATACCCCCTAGTCGCTTACCCTTCCCCACTATACTCTCCTCATCCACTAGCATAACCTGATTAGGCTCACCACCATCCATGACATGACTAGACCCAGTCTCAGCTACACCATCATCCATAACATGACTAGACCAAGCCTCAGCTACACCACCATCGATAGCATGACTAGACCCAGCCTCAGCTACACCATCATCCATAACATGACTAGACCAAGCTTCAGCTACACCACCATCCATAACATGACTAGACCAAGCTTCAGCTACACCACCATCCATAGCATGACTAGACCCAGCCTCAGCTACACCACCATCTATAGCCTGACTTGACCCAGCCTCATCTACACCACCATCCATAGCATGACTAGACCCAGCCTCATCTACACCACCATCTATACCATGACTAGGCCCAGCCTCTGCTGCCTGCGTCTCATGGCCCCCTGCACGTTGACCTCGATTTCCCCCACTGGCGCTTGTACCCTCACCTTGTCTACGGCCTTTATGCGGGCACGCAAAGCTCTTATGCCCCAAATCCCCACACTCAAAGCACCATATACTATCTGTGATGGCAAACCCACATAGAGCCCCTCCCCATGCCTCACTTTAAAATGCACATTTAATTGTTGCTCATTGTTATTCAGAAACATGAACACTTTTCTCCAGAAAGAAACAATATGCCTAAAGGCATCTGCCTGAAAACCTGCCGACAGTACACAAAACCGCTAGTAAACGTACCAAAACAAATATTCCACTAGCAATGAGCCTACCCACCACATTTGCTCATTTCATGAACACAACCACAGCTTTGTTCATTCTGGATGTGGAATGTATAAATTGAGCTCCTACCTGTTCGCCGACCGTGAGCAGAACCTCCTCCACCTTAATTCCATTCCCAGGAACACACCTGAAACTATGCCATAACGACTAGCCAAATAATTTAAACTCTGACAAAAAATTATTTGCAAGTTAGGTAGCTAGCTAGCTAGTTAGCATTCAGGGGCTTCATCTGCTAACCCAAAACAACATGCCTGTTTATAGTGTATTTTGTAGGGCCAAAAATTAATTAAGGATGGTACTTGTCTACCACAAATATAGCTATGGCTCTGGCAGCAAATAGCAAAACGTATCAGCAAGCATTCAGCAATGTACACACCTAGTTGACTAGTAACAGCGTCAGCGTCACCGGCCTGAATCTATTCTGTAGTTACAGTCCCTCTATTAGCATGTAGATTACTTACAAACTAGAGAAAGTAATTTTTCTTGCTACAGTGGGGAAAAAAAGTATTTAGTCAGCCACCAATTGTGCAAGTTCTCCCATTTAAAAAGATGAGAGAGGCCTGTAATTTTCATCATAGGTACACGTCAACTATGACAGACAAATTCAGAAAAGAAAATCCAGAAAATCACATTGTAGGATTTTTTATGAATTTATTTGCAAATTATGGTGGAAAATAAGTATTTGGTCACCTACAAACAAGCAAGATTTCTGGCTCTCACAGACCTGTAACTTCTTCTTTAAGAGGCTCCTCTGTCCTCCACTCGTTACCTGTATTAATGGCACCTGTTTGAACTTGTTATCAGTATAAAAGACACCTGTCCACAACCTCAAACAGTCACACTCCAAACTCCACTATGGCCAAGACCAAAGAGCTGTCAAAGGACACCAGAAACAAAATTGTAGACCTGCACCAGGCTGGGAAGACTGAATCTGCAATAGGTAAGCAGCTTGGTTTGAAGAAATCAACTGTGGGAGCAATTATTAGGAAATGGAAGACATACAAGACCACTGATAATCTCCCTCGATCTGGGGCTCCACGCAAGATCTCACCCGTGGGGTCAAAATGATCACAAGAACGGTGAGCAAAAATCCCAGAACCACACGGGGGGACCTAGTGAATGACCTGCAGAGAGCTGGGACCAAAGTAACAAAGCCTACCACCAGTAACACACTACGCCGCCAGGGACTCAAATCCTGCACTGCCAGACGTGTCCCCCTGCTTGTCCAGGCCCATCTGAAGTTTGCTAGAGTGCATTTGGATGATCCAGAAGAGGATTGGGAGAATGTCATATGGTCAGATGAAACCAAAATAGAACTTTTTGGTAAAAACTCAACACGTCGTGTTTGGAGGACAAAGAATGCTGAGTTGCATCCAAAGAACACCATACCTACTGTGAAGCATGGGGGTGGAAACATCATGCTTTGGGGCTGTTTTTCTGCAAAGGGACCAGGACGACTGATCCGTGTAAAGGAAAGAATGAATGGGGCCATGTATCGTGAGATTTTGAGTGAAAACCTCCTTCCATCAGCAAGGGCATTGAAGATGAAACGTGGCTGGGTCTTTCAGCATGACAATGATCCCAAACACACCGCCCGGGCAACGAAGGAGTGGCTTCGTAAGAAGCATTTCAAGGTCCTGGAGTGGCCTAGCCAGTCTCCAGATCTCAACCCCATAGAAAATCTTTGGAGGGAGTTGAAAGTCTGTGTTGCCCAGCGACAGCCCCAAAACATCACTGCTCTAGAGGAGATCTGCATGGAGGAATGGGCCAAAATACCAGCAACAGTGTGTGAAAACCTTGTGAAGACTTACAGAAAACGTTTGACCTGTGTCATTGTCAACAAAGGGTATATAACAAAGTATTGAGAAACTTTTGTTATTGACCAAATACTTATTTTCCACCATAATTTGCAAATAAATTCATTACAAATCCTACAATGTGATTTTCTGGATTTTTTTTTCTCATTTTGTCTGTCATAGTTGACGTGTACCTATGATGAAAATTACAGGCCTCTCTCACCTTTTTAAGTGGGAGAACTTGCACAATTGGTGGTTGACTAAATACTTTTTTTCCCCACTGTATATGTTTATTGAGTGATAATATTTTATTTAATTCACAGGCTACGTACAAAACTGGTGGATTTGTTGTTCAACAGTGTCGTGGTAGCCTGGCAGCCACTAGTGGGCTTTATGGATCTCCAATATTGTCTGGGTTTGATGTGCACAGCCGGTAATACACTCGCGTTCCCCGGCGACCGGTTTGTACATAAAACATTCTCCATTCAACATTTACATTACATTCAGTCATCTAGCAGACACTCCCATCCAGAGCAAGCCACAGGAGCAACCAGGGTCAAGTGCCCCGCCCGAGGGCACGTCAACAGATCTCCCACCAAGTCAAATCAGGGACCCGAACCAGCGACCTATCGGCCACCGGCCCAAGCTCCCAACCGCCAGGCCACCAACCACCCAAGATCCCCTCACAGTTCCCGAGAGCTGCCCCTCAACCATCCGAGACCTCCCCCCACAGTCCCCCCCCCCCCCCCCCCGAAAAAAAACTCCACCCCACCTCCAACCACCACCCCAAACCCCCCCCCCCCCCACCATCTTCAACCCAACCCAAGCCACCGTCCCCCCAATGCACCATCAAACCAACAACATGAACAAAAGAGAAAAAATAGAAAAACTAAAGAAAACAACAGCAGAAAACAACAATGCAAAAACAAAAGACATCAAGGACAACAAAAATCAAAACAGCAAGGTCGACTGTATACACACTTTCTTTATGAAACACAATTTTCCACCATCATGCTAGAGTGGCTAATGCCTAGGAAAGCTACTTCCTGATGTTGCGCGTTCAGCCAGGGGTAAACAACAGACTGCTGCAACCTGCGATGCGTTCAGACAATCATATCTATTACTTTTTTATCATATTTCATTATAATTGAATCGAATGGTACGGTCAGGAACGGCACTTATCTCATATTACTCTGTAGGCTACTGACCTCTGTCATATTCAGGATGGATTGTCATGCACTCCACCCCTCCTGCCACCTGCATGCACCTGTCCATAACCTGAAATACATTACATAGATGGAAGGGACTTCATCACCCACTGGAGACTTGAAGACAGAACCTCACCCAGAGAACTGTGCATGTCAGTGTGTGATTAGACAGCCAAATCCTTAGATTTAGCTGAATAGACAAATAGAATGCCATTCTAGTTCTGGATAGACAGCTGAAGTTGTACTTTACACACAACGTATTTGCATTTGCTAGGTAAGTGTAGGTATACCATCTTTATAAGCACATCAATATAATATTTACATCATATAATGTGTTGTCTTTGTAACACGAACACACCTCGATTTTTAGTTGATAAATAAATCTAGACTTAAGCTGGACGATGTTTGTACAATGTCCACATGTAGCCTACACCTGTTTTAGGGATATTAGCAGATCTGGGATTTGTCCACTGGGAAAGAGCTAACCAAATCAAATCAAATATTATTTCGCTTTGTAATCAAAAGGTGTAGGCTAACAGTGAAATGCTTACGGGCCCTGCCCAACAATGCAAGGAGAAAAAAATTAGAAATAATAGAAAAATAATAACGAGGAATAAATACACAATGCATGGAAGGGAGCTCAGCCCCAGTGATGCACTGGGCCTTACGCACTACCCTCTTTGGCGCCTTGCGGTCGGATGCCAAGCAGTTGCCATACCAAGCTGTGATGCAGCCAGTCAAGATGCTCTCAGTGGTGAAGCTGTATAACTTTTTGAGGATCTGAGGGCCCATGCTGAATCTTTTCAGTCTCCTGAGGGGGAAGAGGCATTGTCGTGCCTTCTTCATGACTGTGTTGGTGTGTGTGGACCATGATAATTCCTTAGTGATGTGGACACTGAGGAACTTGAAGCTCTCGACCTGCTCCACTACAGCCCCGTCAATGTGGATGGGGGCGTGCTCAACCCTCCGTTTCCTGTAGTCCACAATCAGCTCCTTTGTCTTGCTGATGTTGAGGGAGAGGTTGTTGTCCTGGCACCACACTGCCAGGTCACTGACCTCCTCCCTATAGGCTGTCTCATCGTCGTCGGTGATCAGGCCAACCATTGGCGTGTCGTCAGCAAACTTAATGATAGAGTTGGAGTCGTGCGGGGCCACGCAGTCGTGGGTGAACGGGGAGTACAGGAGGGGACTAAGCACGCACCCCTGAGGGGCCCCGGTGTTGAGGGTCAGCGTGGCGGATGTGTTGTTGCCTACCCTCACCACCTGGGGGCGGCCCATCAGGAAGTCCAGGATCCAGTTGCAGAGGGAGGTGTTCCGTCCCATGGTCCTGAGCTTAGTGATGAGCTTAGAGGGCACTAAGGTGTTGAAAGCTGAGCTATAGTCATTGAACAGCATTCTCACGTAATTGTTCCTCTTGTCCAGATTGGAGAGGGCAGTGTGAAGTGCAATAGAGAATGCATCATCTTTGGATCTGTTGGGGCGGTCTGTGAATTGGAGTGGGTCCAGGGTGTCTGGGATGATGTGTTGATATGAGCCATGACCAGCCTTTCAAAACATTTCATGGCTACAGATGTGAGTGCCACGGGGCGATAGTTATTTAGACAGGTTACCTTGGCATTCTTGGTCACAGGGACTATGATAGTATGCTTGAAACATGTAGGTATTAGATACTGTCAGTGAAGACACTTGCCAGCTGGTCAGCGCATGCTCTGAGTGCACATCCTGGTAATCCGTCTTGCCTTGTGAATGTTAACCTGTTTAATAACCTTTACTGGATCAGTGTCCCGAAATCATGACAGTTGTTGCTCAATATGCGATATTTGACTAGAATGGCATTGTAAACAACAGCCAACTTTCCGGGACATAGACATGTCTTATATCGTCAGAAAGCTTCAATGATTGTTAATCTAACTGCAGTGTCCAATTTACAGTAGCTATTACAGCGAAACAATACCATGCTATTGTTTGAGGATAGTGCACAACAACAAAACACTTTTATCAAGGCAACTGGTTTGATACATTCACCTCTGACGGTAAATAATGTACTTACATTTAGCAATCTTGCTCTGATTTGTCATCCTGAGGATTCCAGAGATAAAATGCAGCGTAGTTTTGTTTGATAAAATCCATTTTTATATCCTAACACGATCCATGTTGTATACAACGTTTCACATGAATTCCGACTCTTTCAACGACTAAACCTTGTCTTACCCGGTCAAGTTCGGTTTCTCTGCAATCCTTAGACACTTTAGAAGGCAACCAAACTTTGTTACATCATTCTACAATACGTATTGGCTACACAACGCGTCAATTATCCCATGAAGGTCAGCCATCATTACGCACCAACGAGACAGGCGGTGTTCACTTGATTGACAGTGTCTTGGTCCAATGACCACGTATCGTTTTGAAACATAGCTAGCAAGATAGCCAATGAGCTGGGCTTTCAATGAGTATGTGATCGCCCTTTGTAGGACAAACGGCTGTTTTACTAGAACTGTGCGTAACACAATTCATTCTCAATTGAAAATCAACAGGACGCAGGAACGTTTACGTTACGCAGCGGTTCGCTTTCTTCTACAAACTTTTCGTAAAAGTATCGATGCAGGGCTCACCCCCTGCTAAAATCTAGGTTAAATAAAATAAGTAATAGTAAACCTGAGTTCTAAGTGAATTTTTTAAAATCCAATAGTGGTAGAGAGTCAGATGACCTCTGGGAGCAAACTCCAAAGAGACTACATTCAAGTCCTCCATCCCCCACTCATTGAAACGTAGGAACTGGTTCCTCCAGTCTGACCCCTCTGCTGTCTCTGGCTCCACACCCACCCCCACCCGGCCATCTAGAGGTGTGAAGATTAGTAACTTAAAAAAAAAAAAAATTAAACCTTGAATTATTATTTATTTATTTAAGTTAGTACCTTTTATGTAGGGAAGCTAATTATCCATCATGTATGACATTCCTGGGAGTGTGTAAACTTTCATTTTTTATTACCATAGCATTTTTGTATGTTCTCTATAGTTATGTACTTGAAAATGTATCAATTGACCAATTCGGCCACTTGGGTACATTTGGGCAAACTCGTGAGGGACACCTGGGAGACTTCATACAAAATATTATGTAGCTCTCTCATTCTTGAATGTATCAGTCTGAAACTTTGCACACACACTGTTGCCCTCTTGTCGACAACATCTAAATTATCCTAGCTTCCTATCGCAATATATGGCCTTTCTTTTGCATTTCAAAGATGAAGCAACAAAAATAAAAATAGAGAACACATGTTTTTTTGTTTGTTTTATCTTTTACCAGATCTATTGTGTTATATTCTCCTACATTAATTTCACATCTCCACAAACTTCAAAGTGTTTCCTTTCAAATAGTATCAAGAATATGCATATCCTTGATTCAGGTCCTGAGCTACAGGCAGTTAGATTTGGGTATGTCATTTTAGGCGGAAATTGAGATGAGGTTTTAAAGGTCTTACTCACATTGGCTGCGGAGAGCGAGATCACACAGTTGTCTGGAACAGCTGGTGCTCTCATGCATGGTTCAGTGTTGCTTGCCTCGAAGTGAGCACAGACGGAATTTAGCTCATCTGGTATGCTCGTGTCACTGGGCAGCTCGCGGCTGGGTTTCCCTTTGTAATCCAGGATAGTTTGCAAGCCCTGCCACATCCGACGAGCGTCAGAGCCGGCGTAGTAGGATTTGATCTTAGTCCTGTATTGACGTTTTGACTGTTTGATGGCTCGTCGGAGGTCGAAGAGGGATTTCTTATAAGTTTCCGGATTATATCCCGCTCCATGAAAGCGGAAGCTCTAGCCTTTCACTCAGTGTGTTGGGATATGTACGTATGGTCACTGTGGGAACAACATCGTCGATGCACTTATTAATGAAGCTGGTGACTGATGTGGTAAACTCCCTAATGTTATCGGATTAGTCATGGAACATATTCCAGTCTGTGCTAGTGAAACAGTCCTGTAGCTTAGCATCCACTTCATCAGACCACTTTCGTATTGAGCGTGTCACTGGTACTTCCTGTTTGAGTTTTTGAGTGTAAGCAAAAATCAGGAGGATAGAGTTATGGTCAGATTTGCCAAATGGAGGGAGAGTTTTGTATGTGTTTCTGTGTGTGGAGTGTCTCCTGAGTGGCGCAGTGGTCTAAGGCACTGCATCGCAGTGCTAGCTGTGCCACTAGAGATCCTGGTTCGAATCCAGGCTCTGTCGCAGCCGGCTGCGACCGGGAGACTCATGGGCAGCGCACAATTGGCCTAGTGTTGTGCAGGGTAGGGGAGGGAATGGCCGGCAGGGATGTAGCTCAGTTGATAGAGCATGGTGTTTGCAACGCCAGGGTTGTGGGTTCGATTCCCACGGGGGACCAGTATGAAAAAATAAATATATGTATTCACTAACTGTAAGTCGCTCTGGATAAGAGCGTCTGCTAAATGACTAAAATGTAAAGGTGATCTAGAGTTTTTTCACCTCTAATTGTACAGGTGACATGCTGGTAAAACTGAGGCATGATAGATTTCAGTTTCCCTGTATTAAAATCACCGGCCGCTAGAAGTGCCGCCTCTGGATATGCATGTTCTTGTTTGCTTATGGCCCTATACAGCTTGTTGAGTGTTGTCTTAGTGCCAGCATCGGTTTGTGTTGGTAAGTAGACAGCTACAAAAATATAGATGAAAACGTTAATTGGTAAATAGTTTGGTCTGCAGCTTATCATGAGGTATTCTAAGTCAGACTAGCAACAACTTGAGACTTCCTTAACATTAGAGATCATGCCCCAGCTGTTGTTAACAAAGAGACACACTCCTATAGAAAAACCAGCTAGATGTACAGTATATTATCCATGTCCTTGTTCAGCCACGACTCCGAGAAACATACTCGCCAACGTCTCGTCAAGGAGCCCACTCGTTTGCCTCTCGTGCCCTCTCGTCCTCTTTTGAGTCCCGGGGATTACGGCTTGGTCAGGAATGAGCAGAACATCCAAAGCTGCCGACTCATTGAAGTAGAAATCTTAATACAATTAGTGATCGCTGTTCTGATGCCTAGAAGCTGTTTTCGGTCATAGGAAATGATAGCATAAATATTATGTACAAAAAAAAGTTGAGATCAGTGTAAAAAGCAGAATTGGTCAGGAGCCCGTAAGACGACTGCTATCCATCTCTGCAGCTCCTTCCTAATCCTAATAGCGGACATTAGGAGCGACGAGACGAGACAAAACTAGCCAGCTATAGATTATTGTTTTGTAGGACAGCTGAGCTGACTGAAGACTTACAATTAGGGAAGGGGTGATGGGGTTGGAAAGTAATAGAGGGAAATATATTTTTTAAAAGGATATGTATATATATGTATGTATATGTATTTATATGTATGTATGTGTATATGTATGTGTATGTATATGTGATATATATATATAAATATATATACATATATATATATATATATATATATATATATATATATATTTGCGAGAAAAAACAAAAATATGGAGGATTGGAAGTGATGCAAACAATTACATTGATGGAAGTTACAATCTATCTGCAATAGTGAAGCTGATCTACCCCCTACAAAAAGAAAAAAAGAAAAAAGAAAAACAAACAAACAAAAAATTAAATAAAAAAATAAGTAAAAACATCTGGTTACATAATAATAATAATTTTTAAAAAATTGGGGGGGGGGGGGGGGGGGGGGGGGTGCATATATTTGTGTAATGGAAATGTATTTTTTACATATCCCAACTCCCCTTGAGGTCATGGCCAGGGTCACCATTTTACAGCACACCTAGCGCAATTAGGGTTAAGTGCCTTGTCCAAGGGCACAGAGACAGATTTTCACTTTGTCGGCTCTATACGAACCGGCGACCTTTCATGATGTGATGAAACGTTAAAACTAAGTTGCAAGCTACTTTCGTAGCAAGTTGTTGTAGAACGAGTGTCTTATGAAACACATTCCAGATGCTGGCTCTTGCTATCTTGCCATAACTGATTTGACAGAGAAATATCAGCTAGATAGGATAGCCAGCTATCCTATCTAGGATAGCCAGCTTGGCTAAACACAAGGTCAGCACAGGCTTTAGCCTACACATGTGGTCACCAACCTTTCTGAGTCAAGATCATTTTCGCAGTCAAAAAGAAAGCCGTGATCTACCGCTCAGATTTTTTTTTTTTTACATGAACCTAATAAAAACAGTTCTGTAGGAATAATAATAATATAATATGCCATTTAGCAGACACTTTTATCCAAAGCGACTTACAGTCATGCGTGCATACATTTTAGGGTATGGGTGGTCCCGTGGATCGAACCCACTACCCTGGCGTTACAAGTTCCCAGTAGTTTTGAACACGGCATTAGTCTCAGCGGAGGGAGGGAGGGAGCAGCAGAGGGTCTGCCTCTCACGGTCCCTGCTCTCTACATTAACATTTACATTTTAGTCATTTAGCAGACGCTCTTATCCAGAGCGACTTACAGTTAGTGAGTGCATACATTTTTCATTTTTCTCTCCTCCCTCTCCTCAGGTGAGACTGACCAGAGAGAGGGGACACAGTCTTCCACCTGATGGCAAAACATGACTCTCACCGCATTTGCCTCAGGCACAAATTCATGTTGTTCCTATGATCAGAGAAAGTGTAATACTCCTCGATATTAAAATAGACATGACGAGCTGCTAATAATAATAAAAACGCAGGGCTATCGATAAACTTTGCTACTCATTCATTGCAGATGCAGCGCGAGTGGAGGTAGAGAGAAGCGCGTTTTATTTTTTGTAATGGTGTTGAATAAAAACAGTGTTGACAGTGCTAAATAAAACTTAGACATGAACTCACTCATAAAAACAGTAGCTTTTTTTGCTGTATTCTTTGACAGTCTCTCTCTGGTCATGGTTTTAAAAGTTATGAAATCTCACGTAGGCTAGTATCAAACTTTGCTGTAGCCAGGGTCGTGGAAGCTGTAGGTAGGCACAGTGATTTGATCTATCCGATTGGCCAGCGCAGTAGGCGCACTTGATTTAGCCACAGATCTGCTAGTCCGCCGAGTAGGCGGAGTATGTCTTTTCAGACAAATGAAATAGTCGCGATCGACTGGTTGGTGACCAGTGGCCTGCACATAGAACTGAATTAGCTGACCATCTTGAGATGGCGAGTCACTCAGTCAGGAGGGGAGGAGTCCTCAACTTCAAAACGTAGTTCCCTCCATAGCAAAGCTAGCTTAGTTTACCTCGCTGTTCTCGCTACTGGTGACATGACTGTTAGAGCCAGTGACCTGTTTTTGCACATGAGCTGTGCCATGACATCGCGAACAAGTGTGATCTGGGATTGCTATTGGAGAAGCAGTTTCTGCATATCTTCATACTGTACTGTCTTTGATGCAGGGCTTCAGTGTGTAGGGAGGTAATTCCCATAGCCCAACTGTGTGTATCTGATGCTGTAACTCAGAGTGAAAGGCACTCAGAGGAAGAGAAGCCAATCTTCCTTTACACAGCCACAGTTGTTACTCTATGATTCCCTCTTTCCCTGAGAGACATGATGTTAGCAGCTCTTTCCACTCTTTGCCTTGTCTCTTGACCCTAGTCATGGTCTACTCAAACATTTATCGGACTTTGATGTCTAGTCACGTCAACAGTGTCCTTGGGAGTGTTCTGTGATATGTTTGGGAAAAGATTAGGTAAAATGAACAGTATTCCCCTGTCCCTGTTTGTTGGGGCTGGTGTGAGCCTATCGTTTGGACAGTGTTTGAGCAGCTGTTCAGGTGGTAAATAGTCATGATGCTCGATAGCGCTGACAACGGCCGTTTGTTTTACCAACCTTATCTTGTTTACTGGCCTCCACCAAGAGAATGCAGATAAGAGTGTTTTAATATACGCTACTGAACAGGACTGGACACCACCGGACATCTGAGGGAGAGAGAGAGAGAGGGAGAGAGAGAGAGGGAGTAATGAAGTAATTAAAATAGTGCAAATAATTTGGAAAAATCATTTATTTAAAGGTGTCAAACCCAGAGATGGTGCAGATAAATTATGATCCTGAAGGAAACCCAATTATATAAGAACTGACTAGGAAATTCCATATGTTCAAGAAAATATATCCCTCTAGGCAATCTATTTTATTAATTCATAAAAGGAGAGACCATTCAAATAGAAGAAAATTCCATTTGAGCGAGTCAGATTAGGCATAAGGAAGGACACTAGGATAATTTTCAAATGAGTAGTGTGTCCGTGGAAGCATCAATTTAATGGTAAGAGAAGAGGAGAGGTGAGGAGAGGAGCAGGTAACCGTGAGATCCCACCCAAGCTCATAAATCATAATGACCCAATAGCGGTTTCCCCCCTCAATGTAATTTACTGGCCTGCACCTAAAAGTGTTTCAATGCCTAACTTTTAACCCCTCATACTGAACGCCCTCCAGAAATAGAGAAATAATCTATTAAAGCTGCTAGTCGGTGTTCAGAGACGAGGGTTACTAGAAAGTAGGTGGCTAAATCCTGCTTCATGGTGGTAATGTGCTGTGCTGTTACATGTCATACCATGTTCCATTCCTCTATTTTCCTGTTCTTGTTCCGTTCCATTGTGAGCCATTCTTTTAGCATCCTGAGTTTCTGTTCTGAATTCTACTTCACGGCTTTGTGTTGCTGCTTTTTGCCTGTCATTTGTCAGTTCCAATAAAGCAGCTTGATAACATGCCCTGCATTCCAGCAAATTACACTCCATATATTACAGACAACAGAATGCCGAAAGCTCCACTTCTCCTACTGTCTGTCACAATAACTGTTCTTTCACTTTATTTGTCATCACTGGACAGTATGTACAGAAGGTTGAATGTGAAGTGCGGACATGGTGAAGGGTGAAGTGAAGGAGGGTTAGGGGGTTGAAGGTGGTAGAGGGGTGGAGGGCTGGGGTTGAGTCCATGCTAAGTTGATGTCCAGACCAGATGGCGGTTGTGGCGTGAAGCGTATGCCCCGTGCCACACGGCTGCCGTCACATCTGCCACATGGCCGTCCTGTGGACACGTCTCCGGGGTCACGTGTGTCACATGCACCAGGACACTCCAGGACACGGGTAATCATGACTCTTCATGTCCGTCAAACGAGAGGCCATCAGACCAGCACCACCCCACTGAGAGAGAGAGCGAGAGAGAAAGAGTGAGAGAGAGGAGAGTTTCCGAATGAGACCGCAATGTACTTTAGCGTCGTTGATCGGAGCTCATTTCCAGAAGCAGGAGTGATTTGAGGCTATGGAAGGTCACATTGGCGTGCTGTTCTACTTTCCTGACACGATTAAACATGTTAGGGAGGCTGAGCTAAAAAACCTGCGACATTTCTCTTTCTCTCCCTGTTCCAAATGGGCCGAACTGCATTACAAAGTCATTAAAAAGAAAATGTCTCAGAACAAACTGATAATATCTCTCTCTATCTTTTTGGAGAGAGAGAGAGCGGGAGAGAAAGAGAGAGTGAGTGAAAGGGAGATAGAGGGGAGGGGGGAGACAAAAAAAGAGAAGGAGATTACTCTCTTTTCCTCATGAATTCCTATTAAAACACAATAATCTATTATTTTTTTGTGTGAGGGGGGAGGTGTGTTGAAGTTCAACTGAAGCAATAATGTGATTAGGGGGAGAGTGGACTTTCACAGCCAACACAAGGTGATGGGGACTGTGAAACACCGCTGCCATTAGCGCTCTATTAGTGCTTTCAAATAGGATTCACAGTATGTTGCCTGTAAAAACAATTGGCCAATGTTTCTTTCAAACAGCCCTATTATTACCTCTGTCTTGTCGGCATTACCCTTTTATATAGCAATTGCTTTTACCAGGAAGTAGCAAGACATTCAACTTTGACCCTGTTGTTGTGACCATTGTCATGGTAACCTGACAGCTGCATGTTTAAATTCCTCCGTTTAAATTCAGAACGTCCACTGCTTTCATATTTTCGAATTCACAACAGTAAGTTAGCAGATTGCCATAGCCTACTTGTAAATCATTTGTAAGTAATTACCTTGTGTTTTCCTGTTATGGTCAACAAAAAGTTGGCTACTCAAAATGTTGTCAGATATGTTTTGTTAGTGTAATTATATGACACTGGCTAGAAAAAGAAATCCATTATTACAATTTTTATGCAGGTCCTAAGAAACATTAAGACTACTACAATGTATTAAAAAAATTAATAGAATTGCATATTCTTTGTTGAATTATGTTACTGGTCTGTGCAGCCCATGGCAGCACCATGCAAATTATGTCAATAGTTCTTATTTTGTTCATTAAACAGGCAAGAGACACATTTTGTCTACATTCTCCTGCCCTGTCAACACACATAGGGCCTACATTTTATAGTAAGAATTAATATAATGGAAATAACAGAATTAAGTAGAGCCCATGTCCTCACTCTTTTCCACCATCTGACCTTGTTGAACCTCTGTAGGAGTTGCTTTTTTGATCCACGTTGAATGTGATCACCATCACGCGCTTTCTCCACTTTCAAACTCCCCAACAGTTATTTTGGCTGAAGGCTTGTAGTTTAAGTTAGAAACGTACAGTATGCATATCAACCATAATTTATTTGCTAAATATAAGGGCCTTTAAATATTTGCCTATCAAAGTCAATAAAAAAAGATGAAATGGCAGTGTGCATTCCCCCAGGCTAAATGCCAAAGCATGTCTGTGACAATAGACAAGAATGGCTCAAGGTCAAAACTACACACATTCTCATGGAGAGAATAAATGCATTAAAAGCAAGTCTGTGACGCTTTGTGATTGGCAAAGACAAGTTTGATGTTGTACAGCAGGGTTCTTCAATTCCGGTCCTGGAGGGCCGAAACACCTCTGTTTTTCATCCTCTCCTTCTAATCAGGGGCTAATTCAGACCTGGGACACCAGGTGAGTGCAATTAACTACCAGGTAGAAATAAAAAACAGAAGTGTTTCGGCCCTCCAGGACCGGAATTGAAGAACCCTGTTGTACAGCAATAGAATGTTCACGATTTAAAGTGTGCCAAAGACGGTAAAATGAAAGGCGACATTTATACTGAGGGATTGGTGGGACTTTTTATCACATTACAACAATCATGACAAGGTCAGTTGGCGGAAATAAAAGTACAGGCTTTGTTGCCGGCAATACCTTTCAGATAATAAAAAATTTGCCGGCATGGTATAGTTGGCAGAATAACGTCTTGGTATGAACGGTATACTCTATATCAGAAACACACACACACATACATACATACATACACACACACACACACACACACACACACACACACACACACACACACACACACACACACACACACACACACACACACACACACACACACACACACACACACACACACACACACACACACACACACACACACACACACACACATGCTCTCAGACAATTACACATGCGCGCACACACACACACACACACACACACACACACACACACACACACACACACACACACATACAGTGGGGAAAAAAGTATTTAGTCAGCCACCAATTGTGCAAGTTCTCCCACTTAAAAAGATGAGAGAGGCCTGTAATTTCCATCATAGGTACACGTCAACTATGTCAGACAAATTGAGAAAAAGAAATCCCAAAAATCACATTGTAGGATTTTTTATGAATTTATTTGCAAATTATGGTGGAAAATAAGTATTTGGTCACCTACAAACAAGCAAGATTTCTGGCTCTCACAGACCTGTAACTTCTTCTTTAAGAGGCTCCTCTGTCCTCCACTCGTTACCTGTATTAATGGCACCTGTTTGAACTTGTTATCAGTATAAAAGACACCTGTCCACAACCTCAAACAGTCACACTCCAAACTCCACTATGGCCAAGATCAAAGAGCTGTCTGAATCTGCAATAGGTAAGCAGCTTGGTTTGAAGAAATCAACTGTGGGAACAATTATTAGGAAATGGAAGACATACAAGACCACTGATAATCTCCCTCGATCTGGGGCTCCACGCAAGATCTCACCCCGTGGGGTCAAAATGATCACAAGAACGGTGGGCAAAAATCCCAGAACCACATGGGGGGACCTAGTGAATGGCCTGCAGAGAGCTGTAACCAAAGTAACAAAGCCTACCATCAGTAACACACTACGCCGCCAGGGACTCAAACCTGCAGTGCCAGACGTGCCCCTGCTTAAGCCAGTACATGTCCAGGCCCGTCTGAAGTTTGCTAGAGTGCATTTGGATGATCCAGAAGAGGATTGGGAGAATGACATATGGTCAGATGAAACCAAAATAGAACTTTTTGGTAAAAACTCAACTCGTCGTGTTTGGAGGACAAAGAATGCTGAGTTGCATCCAAAGAACACCATACCTACTGTGAAGCATGGGGGTGGAAATATCATGCTGTGGGGCTGTTTTTCTGCAAAGGGACCAGGACGACTGATCCGTGTAAAGGAAAGAATGAATGGGGCCATGTATCGTGAAATTTTGAGTGAAAACCTCCTTCCATCAGCAAGGGCATTGAAGATGAAACGTGGCTGGGTCTTTCAGCATGACAATGATCCCAAACACACCGCCCGGGCAACGAAGGAGTGGCTTCGTAAGAAGCATTTCAAGGTCCTGGAGTGGCCTAGCCAGTCTCCAGATCTCAACCCCATAGAAAATCTTTGGAGGGAGTTGTAAGTCCGTGTTGCCCAGCGACAGCCCCAAAACATCACTGCTCTAGAGGAGATCTGCATGGAGGAATGGGCCAAAATACCAGCAACAGTGTGTGAAAACCTTGTGAAAGTGTGACAGGTTAAAGGACATATTCATAGCCTGTTATACACTAAAAAGTATTAGTAAGTTCATGGTATGTAAGGATCCTAAAATATCTTAGGTTAAAAAGATCATGCATTCAGTACTAGTTCATAGAGATTGATAAAATTCATAATTGTGTTAAAATCCATCAAGTGTAAAAGGGTAAATATTGTGAGAGGAATGTGTAAACGTTATATTGACTACTTTATTTTGTGGTGCCTAATTTAAGGGTAAAAGTAGTAATCTGAGATCTACTAAATGCTCTTAATCTATGAGCCTGAGATCGATTGCTCTGGTCTCCACCCAACTTTCTGGGGAAATCGCGGTCTTTTTCCTCATTATACTAACGTTTTCAGTGAGGAAACATAACTGCATCACTCTCGTGATTATTTCTCCCCTTTTTCAGGTACGTTATTGATATAAAACGAGTTAATTTGAATGTAATAACTTGCTAACATGTCAAGAGAGTTTAAGGTATGTGTTAGTAACATCTTGAGTAAGTTAGAGTTAAGTTGAAGAGAGTAATAGGTGCGTGTGTGAGTGAAACCTGCTTGGTTGCAGCGAAGAATAGCTTCGTACTGAGAGTAGCTGCCATTTTATGTTAATTGTGAATGAACATGTGCGCTGTTAATAATATATTTTGGGGTTATTTGTATAATGTGTTTCGAATACTTTGTTGACATGGTTGATAAATGTAGTTATGGGTTACTGAGCTAAAGCTACTTTGTGTTTGACAGTTATATTGAAACATTTGTATATGTTTTAGTGAATTACAGTTTATGCTGTTGTGACTTGAATAAGCTTTGTACCCTACCAAACTCAGGTTCCTGTAGATCTGTTGTTCTGTAAAATGTGGTATTTTTGTAAAAGGATTATACTAAAGTTTTCAGTGAGGAAACATAACTGCATCACTCTCGTGATTATTTCTCCCCTTTTTCAGGGGCGTAACAAAGACTTACAGAAAACGTTTGACCTGTGTCATTGCCAACAAAGGGTATATAACAAAGTATTGAGAAACTTTTGTTAATGACCAAATACTTATTTTCCACCATAATTTGCAAATAAATTCATTGAAAATCCTACAATGTGATTTTATGGATTTTTTCTCTCATTTTATCTGTCATAGTTGACGTGTACCTATGATGAAAATTACAGGCCTCTCTCATCTTTTTAAGTGGGAGAACATGCACAATTGGTGGCTGACTAAATACTTTTTTTCCCCCACTGTACGTACAGCTCATCCCTGTCATGCAGACCCAGGATTCGAACATAGGAATCTTGATTTGATTATTTTTATCATTTTGTGCACCAAAGGGTTGTAGCTTCCACAGTCACTGCAGTAGCTGTCTTGTAGGGTATAAGTTGGATCCAACAGAGCCAGAAACAGAGATGCAGTATAAACTGGAATGAGATGTGCCAGTCAGTTCCACCATTATCAAGAGTGAGAGCCCTTGCTGCAATGTTTTCGCTGTGAAGCTAGAGTTGTATCGGCAAGTCACTCTTTAAATGGAGTTCTCAACAACTGTCTTTTCTGTTTAGTACTCTTCATCACTATATTGACAAGTCTCCTCTGTCTCCACTGTTTCTATCTAACTCACTCTGTATCTCGCACTTTCATACTACTTTCATACTCTCTCCTTTTCTAAATCTGTATTTTTCCTCTCTCTTTCTGATTTCCTCTCTGCCTCTCTCTTTCTGCTTCGCTGTTCCTCTCTCCCTCTCCCAGCCTCTGTTCAGAGGTTCGACTCCAGTCGACTGAGACTGAGGATGGAGGACCACAGATCTTGCTTCAGGGACTCTTCCTCGCGTCTGATTGTCTTCATCCTTTAATGTCCGACACTTCTTTGTTGTCTCAGTAAAACAGAACAGACAGAGATAGAGACTACAGATAGAGACTTCCCCTTCCTCCTCCAACCCCTGTTCCCTCCCTCTCTTCTCTCACTTTGTGTAACTAATGGCTCAATTTTCGCCCTGTGTATCCTCTGCTATCTGGTTCTTACACAAACTTTGGAGAACAGGGATGCCTTCCACTGATAAGGCCGCCATTGAATTATCTCTCGCTTAGATAGTTAGATAGCGATCGGCACGGGCCATGATGTTAATTAGCCCATCGATTGAGCGGGACGCCTGTATGTTAATCAGCTGGTACGCCACGTGTCGCTCGCCACGCTCCACTCCGGATGCCGCTCTCTCTCTGTAGACCCCCACAATGCCACTGTATCCTCCAGGACAAACACTCAGCGGGGACAGGGAGAGTCAGGAGAAAACAAGGGTACGTCAAGGACACAATGATAAGAGAAGATATTCTAATCACACACACAGACACACACGTCACACACACGTCACATACAACAAAACAAAGTCATATTATAACATATGTGTTGTGATAATTGCATTGTTTGCTCTGTAACATGTTAGTTCGCATGCCTTGCGACCGTGATATATAGGCCTAAAGGCCGAGACAATAAGAAGACACAGTTGCAGAATAAATTCGATCACACCTTTGTTTTATCACAAAACCAGATAGCAAACTCTGTCCAGTGAAGTCCACAGAGCATATTGCATGTAAAAGACAGTTACATGACCAACAGCATGGTCAAGCAAGTTAATGTTGCCAACATTTTCAGACTACTAAACAACTATTGATTTGGAACCACAGAGAGTTACCGCAAGTCGCAAAGAAAACAGGAGCTGCCTCCACCTTTCCAGCACCATTTCAACATCAACATTTCAACATCATCAAATCACCTCTGCTTAGTCTAAAACAGTGACAACTAAAAGATACCAAAAACAATTTAGTCCAATCAACGTAAGCTAAATATGATGTGGCTGTCTATGGGTCTGATTTCTGTGTGCGTGCGTGTGCGCGTGTGTGTGTGTGTACGCGTTCGTGCAAGGAGAAAAACATGTTGACTCAGCCTACTTGTAGAGAAATGCCAATGCCGTTCTCCTCTCTTTCATGTTGACGTAACAGTCTATCACTCTGTCATACAGTACACACTTTTATTTTTTGTTGTCCTAGGCTACCAGGCTAAAATGCTTGCTCGCTAGCCTAACTTCCATTCATGGGCAACGTTAGCTAGTTAACATTAGCCTTCTACATCTAGCTACATTTTGAACTTCTATCATCTCAGGCCAGGGGCACAACAATGTATGAATTAATGGTTGGATCAGAATCACCGTTATAATTATTGGCCAGTACGGAGAATTAAGTCAAACCACAAGTCCAAATCCCTATCTCCATCCATGGCTAATTTAGGAAAGGGACTATTTTAGCTAGCTGGCTAGCTAGCCACCGGAGGACAACAACACAACGAGATGCAACAAAAAGTTTTTCTGTCAATGACGTATGCTCTCAATGGGATTTGATAGGAGTGACGCCAAAATCCAAACTGGCTTCCCTTGACACTTTGTTTTGGTGCTCCAGGACCATTCACAGTTGAGCTCGCTCAGTTTAGCTCAACGCTGATTGGCACATTTTTTATACTTTTTTTTTCATCAAGGGAGGCCAAATGCTCGCTAGCTTCCCTTGCCTTCAATGCTATGGGTGGCAACAATGTCATACTCATTTGGACCAGACAGCATCAGATAGATGGCCTACACAGAGAGACAGAGGGACGCTGTTTCGCTCGCTCGGATGCTTTCTCCTGTGAGATACATTCAGCCTCTTGCGAATTGAAGGAAAATTATGAAACACAGAGAGACAAAAGATAAAATATATAATTTTGGGGGGAAGCCTGGCTTCCCTTGGCATCCATGAATACACACCACTGCTGTATATTCTATAAGGATACAAACAAAAAAAAACTAACAAACAACATAGTAACTATCTGTTAGTCTTAACAGATTCACACTGTAACAAGGTGAGTAGGACGGAGCCAGGCGCAGGAGGTGTGAACAGGGTATATTTGGCCAATACAGATCTTTTCCTTATCGCCATTTTATTTATTTTATTTGACCTAGAGATCGCCCTTCTTCTACCCCTCCCCTGAGGGGACCAACTAGACACCCCCGCCCTAACACTTGCCTGGTCCGCCGCCGTCCTTGCCTTACTCACCCTTGGCTTGATTTACGAATGAACCCAAGGAGGCCTAGAGTGGGCTGAATAGGCAGTTAGTCCAAAACAAGACCCTTGATTTCGGCTCAAAAGACCATGGTTTAAGTCCATGACCGCCTTATGACACCAGTACACTTCAGCTTTACCTCAGCCTTTGTTCTAGGACTGATAGGACTCGCATTCCACCGCACCCACCTTCTCTCAGCCCTTCTTTGCCTAGAAGGAATAATACTCTCTCTATTTATTGCCCTGTCCTTGTGGGCACTTCAAATAGAAGCAACCGGTTATTCAGTAGCCCCCATGCTATTGCTAACCTTCTCAGCCTGTGAAGCCAGCGCAGGCCTGGCCCTACTAGTAGCAACTGCACGGACACACGGTACGGACCGCCTCCAAAGCCTCAACCTTCTCCAATGTTAAAAATTCTCATCCCAACACTAATGCTGTTTCCCACAATCTGGCTTAGCCCTGCAAAATGACTATGGACAACATCAACTGCCCAAAGTCTACTTATTGCACTAGCAAGCTTATCCTGGCTCAAGTGGTCATCAGAAACTGGCTGGACCTCCTCCAACCTTTATTTAGCCACAGACCCCTTGTCGACGCCCCTCCTGGTGTTAACCTGCTGACTACTTCCCTTAATAATCCTCGCAAGTCAGAACCACATTAACCCAGAGCCCCTTAATCGCCAACGGACTTACATCTCCCTCTTAGTCTCTCTTCAGATATTCTTAATCTTAGCATTTGGTTCCACAGAGATCATTATTTACAATGCATAAACAGTGAGACTTAAATGCGTACTGGGAAAACAAAACACACGGGTGAATATCCCGGTGATAAAAGTAACTTAATGCTCAACACGAGCTAGCGAAACCTACACATGGAACAATAACACATAAAGACATGGGGGAGCAGAGGGAATACTTATAGAGAGACTGATGAGGGGATACAGTGGGGAAAAAAAGTATTTAGTCAGCCACCAATTGTGCAAGTTCTCCCACTTAAAAAGATGAGAGAGGCCTGTAATTTTCATCATAGGTACACATCAACTATGACAGACAAATTGAGAAAATAAAATTCCAGAAAATCACAATGTAGGATTTTTTATGAATTTATTTGCAAATTATGGTGGAAAATAAGTATTTGGTCACCTACAAACAAGCAAGATTTCTGGCTCTCACAGACCTGTAACTTCTTCTTTAAGAGGCTCCTCTGTCCTCCACTCGTTACCTGTATTAATGGCACCTGTTTTAACTTGTTATCAGTATAAAAGACACCTGTCCACAACCTCAAACAGTCACACTCCAAACTCCACTATGGCCAAGACCAAAGAGCTGTCAAAGGACACCAGAAACAAAATTGTAGACCTGCACCAGGCTGGGAAGACTGAATCTGCAATAGGTAAGCAGCTTGGTATGAAGAAATCAACTGTGGGAGCAATTATTAGGAAATGGAAGACATACAAGACCACTGATAATCTCCCTCAATCTGGGGCTCCACGCAAGATCTCACCCCGTGGGGTCAAAATGATCACAAGAACGGTAAGCAAAAATCCCAGAACCACACAGGGGGACCTAGTGAATGACCTGCAGAGAGCTGGGACCAAAGTAACAAAGCCTACCATCAGTAACACACTACGCCGCCAGGGACTCAAACCTGCAGTGCAAGACGTGTCCCACTGCTTAAGCCAGTACATGTCCAGGCCCGTCTGAAGTTTGCTAGAGTGCATTTGGATGATCCAGAAGAGGATTGGGAGAATGTCATATGGTCAGATGAAACCAAAATATAACTTTTTGGTAAAAACTCAACTCGTCGTGTTTGGAGGACAAAGAATGCTGAGTTGCATCCAAAGAACACCATACCTACTGTGAAGCATGGGGGTGGAAACATCATGCTTTGGGGCTGTTTTTCTGCAAAGGGACCAGGACGACTGATCCGTGTAAAGGAAAGAATAAATGGGGCCATGTATCGTGAGATTTTGAGTGAAAACCTCCTTCCATCAGCAAGGGCATTGAAGATGAAACGTGGCTGGGTCTTTCAGCATGACAATGATCCCAAACACACCGCCCGGGCAACGAAGGAGTGGCTTCGTAAGAAGCATTTCAAGGTCCTGGAGTGGCCTAGCCAGTCTCCAGATCTCAACCCCATAGAAAATCTTTGGAGGGAGTTGAAAGTCCGTGTTGCCCAGCGACAGCCCCAAAACATCACTGCTCTAGAGGAGATCTGCATGGAGGAATGGGCCAAAATACCAGCAACAGTGTGTGAAAACCTTGTGAAGACTTACAGAAAACGTTTGACCTGTGTCATTGCCAACAAAGGGTATATCACAAAGTATTGAGAAACTTTTGTTATTGACCAAATACTTATTTTCCACCATAATTTGCAAATAAATTCATTAAAAATCCTACAATGTGATTTTCTGGAAAAGAAAATCTCATTTTGTCTGTCATAGTTGTCTATAGCTGTCTATGATGAAAATTACAGGCCTCTCTCATCTTTTTAAGTGGGAGAACTTGCACAATTGGTGGCTGACTAAACACTTTTTTCCCCCACTGTATGTACCAGGTGTGTGTGAAAAACAAGACAAAACAAATGGAATTATGAAAAGAGGAGCGGCAGTTGCTAGAAGACCGGTGACGACGAACGCCGAAGCCTGCCCGAACATGGAGATGAGGCAGCTTCGGAGGGAGTTGTGACACACACACAGGCATGTACGCACGTACGCCTCTGCCTCCTTGGCTAATTTGTCTTGTGGTCTGTTGTCTAAATATAACAAAATGCCTAAATGAGCTGTGTTAACCTAGTTCTATACTGCAGGACTCTGGGGAGGCTGTGTGTTGCTGCCTAATATAGACTACTGTCAAACAGCATCAATGAAGTTATCTTATTCCATCGCTACAGGATACTGTGTGTTCGATAACAGAGATTCAACACATGCTGTTGAATAACCTGCGAGCAAGCCTTTTAGAGATGGGTGAAATCAAAATATCCACAATTCTGAACTGTACAATAGAAACGTGAGTCAACAACATATTTCATGAAATTGTGTTTTTCCCACACATAATGTAACTTTACAACAGAAGCTTTGGGAGGCAGAGGGGTGGGTGATGTTTTAATGGGTTAAGTTGGGGGTGTGGGGGCAGGGGAAAGGGGAGGAAACGGTACCGTTTTATGAAATTTGACAACATATTCTATCAAAATGATCAAAGGGATTTTATTTCCATGGGACAGAGGTGCTTGGTGGTGGGATGTGAAGGGGGGTGGGGGCGTGGGGGTCGTACGCTGATAGGAATGAGGAGAGGGTGCATGGGGAGCCATCCGTTACCTTCTCTTCTTCCAGGCCTAAAGGTTAGAGCAGGGAGAAATGCAGACATACTGTTCAGACATCACGGTGCTCAGTGGAACACCCCAAGGTCCCTACACCTCCACCATCCTCCCCTCTCCTCCACCTCCCTACCCCCTCCTCCTGCCCTCTGTAGCTCGGCGTGACCACCCTGTATATGAAATACACGACACACCCGTTGTGACATATCGCAGGGTGCGTGCCATCTGGCCTTACGGCTCCAACGGCACTCTGGGATACCGACCCCCCCACGGTCACTTCCCCTCACCACTACCTCCGTTAAACCCCGCTGACTTTTACCCTCATGCTCAATACTCCCCTAGCTTTTTCCCTTTATAATGTTCTTTAAAAAAAAAGTTGTCCCAATGTCCTTTTTCATCATTCATGAGAATGAGACCAGAGAGTTGTTTTCACTTTCCTGTCTGGATGGATAAAGGTTAACATCGACTAACACAAGTAAATGGTTAAACCATGGAATGGAAGCATAACTCTAAATGAATCCTTCCCTATCAGACTGGGAACAAAGATCAGGGTTCTGGTTGAGACAAATGGAGTCATGAATCCTGCCATTAAGATACAGTGGACTGGAACTGAACATGTATGAAGCAGACCTATACTGTCCAGTCCAATAACAACTATTACCACGAGACTCATTGATACCCCCTTGTATATCTTGAAGAAGTGGATGGATCTAAGCAATATGGTAATACCTTTAGCTAGCCTACCAGGTAATATGGTAATATGGTAATATCTTTAGCTAGCCTACCAAGCAGTATGGTAATATCTTTAGCTAGCCTACCAAGCAATATGGTAATATATTTAGCTAGCCTACCAGTGGGCAAGCTAGGTAGAGTTAATACCATATTGCTTATGCCTATCCTATCATTTCACAGTTAATTTTACAGTTAATCCAGGCTCTGTCGTAGCCGGCTGCGACCGGGAGACCCATGGGGCGGCACGCAATTGGCCCAGCGTCGTCCAGGGTAGGGGAGGGAATGGCCGGCAGGGATGTAGCTCAGTTGATAGAGCATGGTGTTTGCAACGCCAGGGTTATGGGTTCGATTCCCACAGGGGGTATGAAGAAAAGAAAAATGTATGCACTAACTAACTGTAAGTTATGACTAAATGACTAAAATGTAAATGTAATGCATACAGTGAGAGGACAACATAAGGAGAGGGATGTCTACCCGTCAGTATTCCAGAGATAGTAAATAGGAGAAGCATGTAGTGGGGTGGCGTCAGACATATCTAAGCAGCTCCTTCAAAAAGAGATTATTTCATCATGGTATTCCTCCTAGTACTTACTGTGGCATGTTCCTGAGCAACATTGATATCATTCATGTGTTCAACCTTCCCAGAGGACTTCTATCCTGAGAGAGATCCCAGCCAGAGACTGTAATGATGTGGTTATAATGTGGAACACTGATAGAGAATATACAGTCAGATTTCTGCTCCCAATAGTTGGCTTGTCCATCGACAACCTTTCACATGACATTACTGACACTGTGTTTTGGAAGTTTTTCTAGTTAGTGAAGACTTTAGTGGTGGTTCATGTCTGAGAGGTTGAGCATTATCAGCTCTATGGACTGCAAATACATGCACGCACGCAAGCACGCACACACACACACACACACACACACACACACACAGCGGCTGTAAGAAAGCCTGGTCATGATCCTAAAATCGGAGTATGAAAGGAAATGTCTGACGTGGTATTAGCCTTCCCTTTGAGACTCAGAACTGAGTTAATAGGGATGTATTCAAATCACTTTAGGAGGGGGGTAGATTGATATTCTGGTCAGAGTAACACAATCGACCCCCTTCCTTCCTTCCTTCCTTCCTTCCTTCCTTCCTTCCTTCCTTCCTTCCTTCCTTCCTTCCTTCCTTCCTTCCTTCCTTCCTTCCTTCCTTCCTTCCTTCCTTCCTTCCTTCCTTCCTTCCTTCCTTCCTTCCTTCCTTCCTTCCTTCCTTCCTTCCTTTCTTCCTTCCTTCGTTCCTTCCTTCCTTCCCTCTCTCCATCACCCTTATCAGCAGTCTCTCACTCTATCCCTTCAAGTACTTATTTCCTTTCTTTGTATCCTTTTTCTCTCTTAGTTCCTCCCTTCCTTGTGTTCTGTCATCAAGTCCCAACGGGTTCTGCCCAGCTGCTTGAATCACAGTGGCAGCTAGCAGGCGTCCTCCTAATGAGAATGTTTGTGTGTTGTGTGTGTTGGCATGTATGTGTGTGTGTGCCTTGTGTCTAAATTACTGGCACCCCCATTTTCTTACACCTCTCTTCACAGTTTTTACATCATGTAATGCCACAAGGACAGTCAAAGGCATCCTGTTTTTTAAGTGAGCACGGTGATCGACAGTGCATTCTGCCCTCTCCCTCGCTCCCTTTTTAATCCCCCCCAGCTCGCTTTTCTTCTGTCTCACTTTATGGTAAAATACAAAGCTTCCTTCTCTGTTTTTCAAAAGGAACTTACATTTCTGATGTCATTTCTATGAATATTTGGTCATATCAGTGTCTTTGAACCGTTTTGATTCCAAACTGTTTGGCTTGTCGCTGCTTGTGCTTTCCTTTAAGGTTAAAGCAGGTGTCCACCTCTCATCAGCAGGTTTCTATAAAAAGCTACTGTACCGTGTTCTAATTCTTTATAACAGACAGACTGGCCTGCTATTTAGGTGAAGCTGTGTTTAGTTTAGGGATATTTTAAAAACACAACGCAATGACTGTGCGCAACTTTTAAAAGTTCATTTCAATGCCATACTTCATTTGAATTCACCCCTCCACGACCATCGTTTGACCCCCAAAGAGTCCCCAAGTGAAATGCTATCAAGTATGCAAAATATGCAATTAAATAACAAATTAGTTGTTTTTTGACCTGTGTCATTGCCAACAAAGGGTATATCACAAAGTATTGAGAAACTTTTGTTATTGACCAAAAACTTATTTTCCACAGAGAAAAAGTACAGAGAAAAAACATGACGACCCTCCACCTGGGTATGTGACACGTGGCCACCTGTCCGAAACACACAATATTTGACTTCATGAGCTGAATATGTAAAAAAGATGGCAGTAGAGTCTCTGCTGTTTACACACACACTCGCTCGCACACACACAAACACACACGCAAACACACACACTCGCACACACTCGCACACACACACACACAAACACACACATAAACACACACACTGCATATCTTAGTGTTCACACACTCTGAATCGTAATTGCTAGGGCGAGCTACCAGATTGCCGATGTGGGTGTTTTAAGGTATACATTTACATTTAAAACATTTGAAGCATTCACACCTTTACACGTTGTCACATAGCATTTGCTTGATGCTGAGTGGGATGGTGGAGTATAGAGAGGGATGCCAGCACCAGCCAGATGGTCGTCCTAACAGCTGAAACAATGGTTTTCTGTTGCATTATGGTCACCCCAACAGCTGAAACAGTGGTTTTCTGTTGCATTACAGAGTTCTACAGCGCCCTTCACACAGTCATCTGAAGTCAGACAAGATAATTTCAGGAATATACATGTTTGAGTCCAATTACTTCAATAGAGATATTTAATTTAGAGACATACATTGGGAGATAGATACAGTGTATATCATTAATTAAGAGAAAGCATTTTACATAATTTGATACTTAAGTAAGACATCTTTGTAGTGAAGAGAAACAATAATCAGAATCTCCCCAAAAATATTTTGTCTCGGTCATCATGATGTCAGATAATGTCCTCAGCGGCACAATGCATGTGTGTGTTTGTGTGTTCATATACACGCAAGCCAGAGACCAACGTGCATGGGTGTGTGCCTGTGCAGTATTGACAGAAGCTCTTCTCCCAGCAGTGGAGTTGTCAGTGCTTAAACTAATAATTTGGTTTGAGCCATGTCTTAGTCTGGGGAAGTCGGTAACTCTGGCCTTACAACACTGTGTTGGTTCAGTGGTAATTAGCCGTCTGCTCCTCCTGCCACCTCTCTCTTACTTACTGGGGAAGGAAAGGAAAGGTTGTCACGTCACAGGTCAATGATTAGGATTAAAGGGGCCTGGTGGGACTGTCTCTCTCTCTCTCTCTCTCTCTCTCTCTCTCTCTCTCTCTCTCTCTCTCTCTCTCTCTCTCTCTCTCTCTCTCTCTCTCTCTCTCTCTCTCTCTCTCTCTCTCTCTCTCTCTCTCTCATTGGTAGTGTGTTCAACAAACAATCAATGAAAAGTCCCTAATTGAAAGATCATCAACAAATTATCCACAAACTAGCAGTTATATTTACGAAGGTACCGTACTCCACAAAAAGGGAGCATTTGATTGTTTGCACTCTCTACAGAGTAGTAATTCTTATGCTAAAATATTTATTGTAAATTCTTTATGTTTGTATTCTTATCTTTTATTATTTCTTATTGTTGTTGCATTGTTGAGAAGGAACCTGCAAGTACGCATTTCGTTGAACGGTGTATATCAAATGTATCTTGTACGTACGACTAATACAACTTGAAACTAATTTCCACAGCTACTTAGTTCAAGTAAGAGCAGATAATGTAATTTGATAACTTGAGTGAGCGCGCTTTGAGGAAGTTTTTCCATTATTTCATGCTCACTCAGGGGGAAAATACCCTGTAGTGTCTCCTCTCCTCCCTCCCCCTGCAGCGTGACTGTCTGTCAGAGGGAGCGGAGTACAGTATGGTTCCTCCACTACCACTCTAGTCACACTCGGGCCCATCAATGCTGCTGCCGTCACTCTTTCACACCTGGACCTGTCACCACAGATGGCTGTGTGTCTGTAGCTGTCACTGAACAGGAGGCCCATCTATATCCATAGCACACCACCACTTCTGTCTCCTCTATCCTAGCCACAGGCCCTAACAGCTGTTAAAGTACAGCAGCCTGGGGTGGATGGGTTTAGATGGATGACCTTTGTTTAAGGTCACCTAATGAGCTGGATGCAGGTAAAGTTATGTTTCAAAATAGCTTGTGTCTAGACTTTTACAAAAAGTCTGCTCTCATCAAACAAGAGTCCTTACTTTACCTACCCTGAGCTGAGAAAATCTGGCCTGTTAAACCAATAAAAAAACAACTCTGAACCTCTTCTGTGGTTTCACCTGAGGAGAACTAACCGTCCCCATTCTGTCACTATAAGTGACGAAGATAGAGAGAGAGAGAGAGAGAGAGAGAGAGAGAGGAAAAACACCTTCTCCAGGTGATGAACATGCATCCTGCCTCCCTCGTTCCCTCTCTTTCTCCCTTCCTTTCAACCCCCAAAAAAGGAAAACATCTAGCCTTCCCTGGAGAGCGTCCTGTTTGTTAGTGAGTGAAACCTGGAGACAGTGACTGAAGTTTGGTAGCAGCCCATTGCACCCCTAGGGCTGGGTCCTTTCTCATTTAGCCTAGATCCAGGGTAGTGCATCAACACCATGTGTTCCACTCCACTGTATTGCTGACTGTGTGGATGAATGAGGCCGGTAGCTTTAAAAAAAAATATTGCTGTGAGTGTATAGCTTCAATAATCTTTGGGCTAAAATAATTTGAAATCTCAATGATACATTATTCATATTGTGATTCCTCCTTGGAGTGTCATAAAAGACAATGATCTGGCACTCCATTGAGCAGTCCAATGAATCCAGCGTCTCTTTCCACTTTCTATTTGTTTGCTTGGTTATAGATGTGGATGAGTTTCATTTTCTATTGTTGGCATATGACAATAGTTGATTCCCTATTTGAGAAGGAATGCCAGAGACTTATTAACCTCGACACCAGAGGCTGACTGATACTGATATACCAGAGCCTTTGGTAAACATTTGTTTTGTCATTTCAAATATGCTCAATATTTACCTTTTGATTGGGACTAAAAAGAGTGAAATAAACAGAACTAAAACAGACTATTCATATTTGTTTATTGAGAGGCAGGCGTGTGAGAGAATTTCTATTACTGATGGCTCCCAATGTGTTTGATTACATTTGTTAAAGCACCACAATACAGTTTAGAGGGAAAGTTAAACTGTGATTACATTGGGTATGCGTGAATGGTTCTGAAAGGAACATGGCCCGATTCCATTGGTTCTTATTTACCTCCAATAATGACATGCTTAAATATTCTTTAAACTTCAAATGTTATGCCTCAGTAGCATTGCTACATCAGATATGATGTGCCAGTAACCGAAAGGTCGCTGGTTCTAATCCCCGGAGCCGACTAGGTGAAAAATCTGTCGATGTGCCCTTGAGCAAGGCACTTAACCCTAATTGCTCCTGTAAGTCGCTCTGGATAAGAGCGTCTGCTAAATGTAAAAAAATAAATAAATAAATAAATAAATAAAATATGAGATGGCCTTCTCCTGCCCCTAAGAGGGGTTATTGTACAGGATAAATGGGAAGTTAATTGGGAAACCTATGCCAGACTAATTGTCCACGAGTGAACACGCTTAAGAGAGATATTAAGTGGGGTTGGAGAGTTGCGTGGGTGTCCTTGTTCATCCGTGAGGAAGTGTGTGTGTGTGTGTGTGTGTGTGTGTGTGTGTGTGTGTGTGCGTTCTCGATCAAAAATCAACTACACATCCACTCAAATGACAGAAGACCAGCAACGGAAGCATGACATTTAAAAAAATGCAACCAACAAATATTTATTAATGAGAGAGAGGGTAGATGTTGACCCCTCTTTGAGGTCAGAGAGAACTCTTTCATTCATGTAGCTCTTATGCAGCCCTATATTCAGATATTCTGATAGTCATAAGACCCTTTAGCGCACAATAAGTTCCCAAGGACAGCCAAACAATGCCTTTCTCTCCCTTGTTGCTTTTAGTTTCTTTTCTTTCCTTTAAGTGTTTGGTGTTTTTTCCCTACCAGTGTTTGTGTCCTTGTCTCAGATCGTGAGGCCTAGTAATCACTTACACACAGTTTACTGGAGGATGACTATGATGTGGCCGGTTGAATGATAAATAGTTCCAAACATCTTTCTCATGCATTCCAATGACCAGCTAAAACCTGAGAGCTCAGGGACCTGATTTGTTTTCTGTTACAGATCCATGAAGTAATCATATGTATAGATGTACTGCATTAGCCCCTAATAAGATCCTTAGCCTTCATGTAGGTGCACAGTCACATTCAATGCAAGTAAGGGTATTGGACCAGCTAGCTTATGAAAGTGTATAAATTACACAAATGTTACATTCGTTCCATATTTGTTACTCCTCACTGTTTTATCCATAACTGTACTGAACAAAACATGTAAACGCAACATGTAAAGTGTTGGTCCCATGTTTCATGAGCTGAAATAAAAGATCCCAGAAATGTTCCATATGCACAAAAAGCTTATTTGTTTACATCCCTGTTAGTGAGGGTGGTGGGGGGGGGGGTACTGTCACAACTTCCTCCGAAGCTGCCTCCTCTCCTTGTTCGGGCAGACTTCGGCGTTCGTGTGCCTTGTATTTTCCAGTGTGCCTGTTTTGCGCACTGGAGTGTTTTTACGCATTACTGCGTAAATCCTGTTATTCTGTGATTTACCCTCCTGCGCCTGACTCCTTCAAAATCACCTCATCACAGTCTGTTACTTGAACACTGTGAAGCATTTATTTGGGCTGCGATTTCTGAAGCTGTTAACTCTAATAACTTATCCTCTGCAGCAGAGGTAACTCTGGGTCTTCCATTCCTGTGGCGGTCCTCATGAGTGCCAGTTTCATCATAGCGCTTGATGGTTTTTGCGACTGCACTTGAATACACTTTCAAAGTTCTTGACATTTTCTGTATTGACTGACCTTCATGTCTTAAAGTAATGATGGACTGTATTTGTATTTGTGTTTGCATTTATTATGGATCCCCATTAGCTACTGCCAAGGCAGCAGCTACTCTTCCTGGGGTCCAGCAAAATTAAGGCAGTTCATACAATTTTAAAAACATTACAATACATTCACAGATTTCACAACACACTGTGTGCCCTTAGGCCCCTGCCCCACCACTACCACATATCTACAGTACAATATCCACGTGTACGTGTGTGTATAGTGCATATGTTATCATGTATGTGTATGCATGTGTCTGTGCCTATGTTTGTATTGCCATAAGGTGTTTTTTTAATCTGTTTTTTAAATCTAATTTTACTACTTGCATCAGTTACTTGATGTGGAATAGAGTCCCATATAGTCATGGCTCTATGTAGTACTGTGCGCCTCCCATAGTCTGTTCTGGACTTGGGGACTGTGAAGAGACCTCTGGTGGCATGTCTTGTGGGGTATGCATGGGTGTCCGAGCTGTGAGCCAGTAGTTCAAACAGACAGCTCGGTGCATTCAACATTTCAATACCTCTCAAAAATACAAGTAGTGATGAAGTCAATCTCTCCTCCACTTTGAGCCAGAAGAGATTGACATGCATATTATTAATTTTAGCCCTCTGTGTACATTCAAGGGCCAGCCGTGCTGCCCTGTTCTGAGCCAATTGCAATTTTCCTAAGTCCCTCTAGAGCCTGTAGGACCTGCCTTGTTGATAGTGCTGTTAAGAAGGTAGAGCAGCGCTTTATTATGGGCATACTTCTCCCCATCTTAGCTACGGTTGTATCAATATGTTTTGACCATGACAGTTTACAATCCAGGGTTAATCCAATCAGTTTAGTCACCTCAACTTGCACAATTTCCACATTATTTAATACAAGATTTAGTTGAGGTTTATGGTTTAGTGAAGGATTTGTCCCAAATTCAATGCTTTTCGTTTTTGAAACATTTAGGACTAACTTATTCCTTGCCACCCATTCTCAAACGAACTGCAGCTCTTTGTTAAGTGTTGCAGCCTCATAGAGGATCTAGATACATTTTCTAACCTCTCTGGATTACAACCAAATTATGATAAATGTACTATATTATCTATTGGATCACAAAAAAATACAATATTTACATTACCATGTAGTTTACCAATAAAATGGTCAGATGGTGATGTGGATATACTCAGAATACATATCCCAAATGAAATAAATTATCTCACTCCAATAAATGTTTATAGAAAGTTAGCAAAAATAGATAAGATCTTGCTAACATGGAAAGGTAAATACCTGTCAATTTGTGGAAAGATCACCATGATTAACTCCACAGTATTATCCCAGTTTACCTATTTGCTTATGGTCTTGCCTACGCCTAGCAAACATTTTTTTTTAATTATATGAGAAAGAAATATTCAATTTTATTTGGAACGGCAAGCCAGACAAAATTAAACGGGCCAATTTGTATAATGAATATGAATTCGGAGGACAGAAATGATTAAATATTAAAGAATTTGACCTATCACTAAAAGCTTCAGTCATACAAAAGTTATACTTAAATCCGAACTGGTTCTCTAGCAAATTAGTAAAATTGTCTAACCAAATGTTCAAGAATGGTCTTTTCCCCTTTATTCAGATTACAACCTCCCACTTTCAGTTATTTGAAAAGGAAATCATATCCCAAATATCACTATTTCTAAAACAAGCCATAGAAAGTTGGTTGCAATTTCAATTTAATCCTCCAGAAACGACAGAACAAATAATGCAACAAATATTGTGGTTAAATTCAAATATACTAATTGATTAAAAAAATGTTATTTTTTGAAAAAATGTTTAAAAAAGGTATAATCTTCGTAAATGATATCATAGGTAGGACTGGTGGAGTTATGTCGCACATGCAGCTAACAAAAACATATGGAAATGTCTGCTCTACCCAAAATTACAAACAAATAATTGCAGCATTACCGCAAAAATGGAAGAGGAAAGTGGAAGGGGGAAAAAGAAAGGAATTTGTCTGTCGTCCCTGCATTAAAGAACATAATTGGTTAAAGAAAATTGTGATAAATAAAAAAGTATACCAGTTTCATTTAAGGACCAAAGGATTGACAGCCGTCCCATATAGATAGAAAAATAGTTGGGAAGAGATTTTTGACGTACCGATTCCATGGCATACTGTTTATGAACTGATACTCAAAACGACGCCGGATTCAAAACTTAGAATTTTTCAATTTAAATTATTATATACAATTCTTGCTACCAATAGAATGTTATTTATATGGGCGATACAATCTTCCCAGCTATGCAGAATTTGCTGCAAAGAGACAGAATCATTAGATCATTTGTTTTGGTACTGTCCATTTGTAGCTTGTTTTTCGACACAGGTCCAAGAATGGCTAAAGGAAAGAAACAATGAGAATAGAAGGGTTCAGAACTTTTGTAAAACATCATAGTACAGTTGAAAAATATATGGCAAATAGAAATCCAATATGGATGGTGTTAAGTGATGGATAGGTGGTGTTGAATGGAGTTGAAGGATGGGACTAATAACAACTAACAACAAGTAATAACAACAAGATAACTAATGTAAAGCATACTGTGTCCATAATAAGTATATACAGTGGCTTGCGAAAGTATTCAACCCCTTGGCATTTTTCATATTTTGTTGCCTTTCAACCTGGAATTAAAATGGATTTTGGGGGGTTTGTATCATTTGATTTACACAACATGCCTACCACTTTGAAGATGCAAAATACTTTTTTTGTGAAACAAACAAGAACTAAGTCTATAAAACAGAAAACCTGAGCGTTCATAACTATTCACAACCCCCCCCCCCCCCCCCCCCTTTTGCAGCAATTACATCTGCAAGTCTCTTGGGTTACGTCTCTATAAGCTTGGCACATCTAGCCAATGGGATTTTTGCCCATTCTTCAAGGCAAAAATGCTCCAGCTCTTTCAAGTTGGATGGGTTCCGCTAGTGTACAGCAATCTTTAAGTCATACCACAGATTCTCAATTGGATTGAGGTCTGGGCTTTTACTAGGCCATTCCAAGGCATTTCAATGTTTCCCCTTAAACCACTCGAGTGTTGCTTTAGCAGTTTGCTTAGGGTCATTGTCCTGCTGGAAGATGAACCTCCGTCCCAGTCTCAGATCTATGGAAGACTGAAACAGGTTTCACTGAAGAATTTCCCTGTATTTAGCGCCATCCATCATTCCTTCAATTCTGACCAGTTTCCCAGTCCCTGCCGATGAAAAACATCCCCACAGCGTGATGCTGCCACCACCATGCTTCACTGTAGGGATGGTGTTCTCGGGGTGATGAAAGGTGTTGGGTTTGCGCCAGACATAGCATTTTCCTTGATGGCCAAAAAGCTGAATTTTAGTCTCATCTGACCAGAGTACCTTCTTCCATATGTTTGGGTAGTCTCCCACATGCCTTTTGGCGAACACCAAACGTGTTTTGCTTATTATTTTCTTTAAGCAATGGCTTTTTTCTGGCCACTCTTCCGTAAAGCCCAGCTCTGTGGAGTGTACGGCTTAAAGTGGTCCTATGGAAAGATACTCCAATCTCCACTGTGGAGCTTTGCGGCTCCTTCAGGGTTATCTTTGGTCTCTTTGTTGCCTCTCTGATTAATGCCCTCCTTGCCTGGTCTGTGAGTTTTGGTGGGCGGCCCTCTCTTGGTAGGTTTTTTGTGGTGCCATACTCTTTCCATTTTTGAATAATGGATTTAATGGTGCTCCGTGGGATGTTCAAAGTTTTTGATTTTTTTTTTATAACCCAACCCTGATCTGTACTTCTCCACAACTTTGTCCCTGACCTGTTTGGAGAGCTCCTTGGTCTTCATGGTGCCGCTTGCTTGGTGGTGCCCCTTGCTTAGTGGTGTTGCAGACTCTGGGGCCTTTCAGAACAGGTGTATATATACTGAGATCATATGACACTTAGATTGCACACAGGTGGACTTTATTTAACTAATTATGTGACTTCTGAAGGTAATTGGTTGCACCAGATCTTATTTAGGGGCTTCATAGCAAAGGTGGTGAATACATATGCACGCACCACTTTTCAGTTATTAATTTCTTAGAATTTTTTTTAACAAGTTTTTTTTTTTTTTTCACTTCACCAATTTGGAATTTTTTTTGTATGTCCATTACATGAATTCCAGATAAAAATCAATTTAAATTACAGGTTGTAATGCAACAAAATAGGAAAAACGCCAAGGGGGTTGAATACTTTTGCAAGGCACTGTAGGTTATAGGTTGAGAGCTTTTGTGAAAGAGCACAGTTAGAAAGATATGGCATATAGAAGCAAACCGGATGGACATCATGAAAATGATCGGAGCGGTTGAGGGTAGAGGAAGTTCTAAAAACAAACAAAATAGAATTATTGTAAAATTGACTGTGTCCATCAAATATATATAGTATGTATAAGCTGGAAGTAGAGGCCTAAGCATTGTTGTTCACTAGTTTACTCCAATTAGGGAAGGTGTGGTAGGGTTGGATAGTGAAATATATTTAAAAAAAAGGATATGTATATATTTGTATGTATGTGTATTTACAGTGGGGGAAAAAAGTATTTAGTCAGCCACCAATTGTGCAAGTTCTCCCACTTAAAAAGATGAGAGAGGCCTGTAATTTTCATCATAGGTACACGTCAACTATGACAGACAAAATGAGGGAAAAAAATCCAGAAAATCACATTGTAGGATTTTTAATGAATTTATTTGCAAATTATGGTGGAAAATAAGTATTTGGTCAATAACAAAAGTTTCTCAATACTTTGTTATTTACCCTTTGTTGGCAATGACACAGGTCAAACGTTTTCTGTAAGTCTTCACAAGGTTTTCACACACTGTTGCTGGTATTTTGGCCCATTCCTCCATGCAGATCTCCTCTAGAGCAGTGATGTTTTGGGGCTGTCGCTGGGCAACACAGACTTTCAACTCCCTCCAAAGATTTTCTATGGGGTTGAGATCTGGAGACTGGCTAGGCCACTCCAGGACCTTGAAATGCTTCTTACGAAGCCACTCCTTCGTTGCCCGGGCGGTGTGTTTGGGATCATTGTCATGCTGAAAGACCCAGCCACGTTTCATCTTCAATGCCCTTGCTGATGGAAGGAGGTTTTCACTCAAAATCTCACGATACATGGCCCAATTCATTCTTTCCTTTACACGGATCAGTCGTCCTGGTCCCTTTGCAGAAAAACAGCCCCAAAGCATGATGTTTCCGCCCCCATGCTTCACAGTAGGTTTGGTGTTCTTTGGATGCAACTCAGCATTCTTTGTCCTCCAAACACGACGAGTTGAGTTTTTACCAAAAAGTTCTATTTTGGTTTCATCTGACCATATGACATTCTCCCAATCCTCTTCTGGATCATCCAAATGCACTCTAGCAAACTTCAGACGGGCCTGGACATGTACTGGCTTAAGCAGGGGGACACGTCTGGCACTGCAGGATTTGAGTCCCTGGCGGCGTAGTGTGTTACTGATGGTAGGCTTTGTTACTTTGGTCCCAGCTCTCTGCAGGTCATTCACTAGGTCCCCCTGTGTGGTTCTGGGATTTTTGCTCACCGTTCTTGTGATCATTTTGACCCCACGGGGTGAGATCTTGCGTGGAGCCCCAGATCGAGGGAGATTATCAGTGGTCTTGTATGTCTTCCATTTCCTAATAATTGCTCCCACAGTTGATTTCTTCAAACCAAGCTGCTTACCTATTGCAGATTCAGTCTTCCCAGCCTGGTGCAGGTCTAGAATTTTGTTTCTGGTGTCCTTTGACAGCTCTTTGGTCTTGGCCATAGTGGAGTTTGGAGTGTGACTGTTTGAGGTTGTGGACAGGTGTCTTTTATACTGATAACAAGTTCAAACAGGTGCCATTAATACAGGTAATGAGTGGAGGACAGAGGAGCCTCTTAAAGAAGAAGTTACAGGTCTGTGAGAGCCAGAAATCTTGCTTGTTTGTAGGTGACCAAATACTTATTTTCCACCATAATTTGCAAATCAATTCATTAAAAATCCTACAATGTGATTATCTGGAATTGTTTTCTCAATTTGTCTGTCATAGTTGACGTGTACCTATGATGAAAATTACAGGCCTCTCTCATCTTTTTAAGTGGGAGAACTTGCACAATTGGTGGCTGACTAAATACTTTTTTTCCCCACTGTATGTGTATGTATGTGTATATGTATGTGTATGTATGTATATATTATATATATATATATATATATATATATATATATATATATATATATATATATATATATATATATATTGCGAGAGAAAAAAAACATATGGGGGATTGGAAGTGATGCAGACAATTACATTGATGGAAGTCTATCTGCAATATAAAAGCTGATCTACCCCCCCAAAATAAAGAAAAAAAAATAGAAAAAAGGGTTGCAGTCTTTTCAGTCGCTGTGGTAGCTGACGTGTATAGTGTTTTTTCATCTGCATACATAGACACTCTGGCTTTACTCAAAGCCAGTGGCATGTCATTAGTAAAGATTGAAACAATTAATGGGTTTAGACAGCTGCCATGGGGAATTCCTGATTCTACCTGGATTATGTTGGAGAGGCTTCCATTAAAGAACACCCTCTGTGTTTTGTTAGACAGGTAACTCTGTATCCACAATATAGCAGGGGGAGTAAAGCCATAACACATACATTTTTCCAGCAGCAGACTATGATCGATAATGTCAAAAGCCGCACTGAAGTCTTGGTGGCTATTTGAAGAATCTCAAATATAAAATATATTTTGTTTAACACTTTATTGGTTACTACATGATTCCATATGTGTTATTTCATAGTTTTGATGTCTTCACTATTATTCTACAATGTAAAACATGTAAAAATAAAGAAAAGCCCTTGAATGAGTAGGTGTGTCCAAACTTTTGACTGGTAGTGTATGTCCCTCTTCATAATTCATTTTTACAGTATGCACTCAAAAAATCCATATAGTGTCCTGCAACTAAGAGTGTATGGTAGAATCTATTTGCAAATTATATTATACATAAATACATCACACTTATTCTGGCTCAAGGGCTATACCTCATGCAATGATATCCTACCTCATGCTACAGAAATACATGATCGTGTGCACCAGAACATGAGATAACACTTGATGTATTAGATCCCTCTCTTCACACAAAATTAAATGTACATACAGTGTGGTCTATTTCTGGTTTATAGATGTCCCTCTGTTGTCCGTACAAAGAAATTAAATGGATACAAAAAAAATTTCTCACACCCATCTACACACAATACCCCATAATGACAAAGTGAAAACATGAATTTAGAAATGTTTTTTGAAAATGAAAATGAAATATGTAATTTACATAAGTATTTATACCCCTGAGTCAATATATTTTAGAATCACCTTTGGTATTGATTACTGTCACGTTGTATACTGATAGAAGACAGGCGCAGGAATACGTAATAGTTGTATTTATTATTCAACCCAACATAAGGTATGTCAGTGAAAACGACGTGGACGACGAAGCCCAAAACAAACACGTATATAAACAACACAGGGCTGTAACCCAAAAAAAAGAGCGAGGTGTAAACCTCTAAAAAACACACGACGAGACCCGTAATAACAAGTGCACAATTACTCGGCATGTAAACTGTAAGACAATGTATTCACAAGACCAACGGACATGGAACAATAATCGACAAGGACAATGTGGAACAAAGGGCACATATATACACATACTAATCAGGGTGAATGGGAACAGGTATGCGTAATGAGACAAGACAGTCTGGGGTTGGTGGTAATGAACCAGATCAGTGACGCCTAGAAGTCCGGTGATGTAGACCTCCGGAGCTGGTGAACGGAATTAGCAGCAGTACCGGGGGGATCCGGTGACAGTGCCCCCCCCCCCCCCCCCCCACCACCCACCCCCCGACGCGCTGCACCAGCAGCAGTACGACACCGGCCTCGGGGACGACCACAGGAATGCGGTGCGGGTCGGTCAGGGTGCCGACGGTGAAATCCCTGGTCAGCAAAGCCTCCAGGATGTCCACCGCAGGAACCCAGCACCGCTCCTATGGGCCGTACCCCTCCCAGTCGATGAGGTACTGGAGACCCCCGACACCTCGAATCCAGGACTTCACGGACCGAGTACGCCGGACCTCCCTCGATGTCCAGAGGAGGAGGCGGGGCATCACTGTGTCCAGCCTCAGCGAGGGGACCAGGCACCACTGGCCTGAGGAGAAACACATGAAAAGTCGGGTTAATGCGGTAATCAGCAGGGAGTTGCAAACGGAACGTTATCTCATTAACCCTCCTCAGGACTTTAAACGGCCCCACAAACTGTGGGATCAGCTTCTGGCAGGGCAAGCGGAGGGGCAGGTTCCGTGTGGACAGCCAGACCCGGTCGCCTGGAGAGAAAAGAGGCGACTCACTGCGGTGGAGGTCGGCCTGTTCCTTGTACTGACGCACGGCCCGCTGGAGATGTGTGTGCGCAGCATTCCAGATCTCCTCAGCGCGCCAAAACCACACGGCAGGGGCCTCGGTCTGGCTCGGATGCCAAGGTGCCAGGGCCGGCTGATACCCCAACACACACTGGAAAGGGGTGAGGTTAGTGGAGGAGTGGCAGAGGGAATTCTGCGCATTCTCAGCCCAAGGTAGAAAATCCGCCCACTCCCCTCGCCGGTCCTGACAGTAACACCTCAGGAACCTGCCCACTTCCTGATTGACCCTCTCCACCTGCCCATTAGCTTGAGGACTGTACCCGGAGGTGAGACTGACCGTGACCCCCAGGCATTCCATGAACGCTTTCCATACGCGTGAGGTGAACTGAGGACCACGGTCTGACACAATGTCCTCCAGGATCCCATAGTGGTGGAAGACGTGTGTAAAAAGAGCCTCCATGGCTTGCATGGCCGACGGGAGCCCAGGCAGAGGATGGAGGTTACAAGCTTTGGAAGACCGGTCCACAACGTCGAGAACGGTGGTGTTCCCCTGGGAGGAAGAAGCTTTCCATAAGGGAGGTGTCTGGATGTCTTAAACTGGGCACAGATGGAGCAGGAAGAGACAATGTAAAGCTGGACGTCCCTAGCCAAGGTGGGCCACCAGTACTTCTCCGTCAGGCAGGCGATGGTACGGCCTATCCCAGGATGACCAGACACAGGCGCCATGTGCGCCCAGGAAAGGAGGCGGTCCCGCACACCCGTGGGCACATAGGTGCGGTTCTCCGGGCACTGTGCAGGTGCGGGTTCCGTGAGCAGGGCCTGCCGTATGTCGGCGTCCACGTCCCACACCACTGGCACGATGATACTGAATGGAGGGACGATGGGGGTCTCCTCTTCCTGCCTCTCCTCTGCGTCATAGAGGTGAGACAGGGCATCTGCCTTCACGTTCTTCGAGCCTGGCCCATAGGAAAGCGTGAATTGGAACCTGGCGAAGAATAGAGCCCACCTGGCCTGTCTTGGGTTTAGCCTCTTCGCTGCCCTGATGTACTCCAGGTTGCGGTGGTCCGTCCACACCAGGAAAGTGTGTTTGGACCCCTCCAGCCAGTGCCTCCATGCCTTCAGAGCCTTCTAGACGCCAAGAGTTCCCGGTTTCCTACGTCGTAGTAGAAGGCGCAGGGCCGCAGTTTTGGAGGGGTTCCGGTGCGCTGGGACAGCACTGCCCGACTCCTACTTCGGAGGCATCCACCTCGATGATGAAAAGGAGTGAGGGGTCAGGATATGCCAGCACGGGAGCAGTGGATGAACCTCCGGAAATAGTTGGCGAACACCAGGAATCGCTGGACTGCTTTCACGGATTTGGGGATGGGTCATGACCTAACTGCGCTGACGTGTTGCTCCTCCATCTCCACTCCCTGCATGGATATGAGGTAGCCCAAAAAGGACCACTTGAAAAACAAACATGTCTCTTGTTTAACATAGAGATTATGCTCCAACAGTCTTCCCAGCACAGACCTGACTAACGAGACATGCTGGGCTCGGTCAGCAGAATAGAACAAAATGTTGTCTATATAAACCACTACACCCCGTCCCAGCATGTCCCGAAACACTTAGTTAATAAAGGCCTTAGACAGGAGCATTAGACAGGCCAAAGGGCATTACAAGATACTCGTAATGCCCTGTTGTCATGGAAAAGGCAGTTTTCCATTCGTCGCCTGCACAAATACGTACCAGATTGTAGGCCCTCCTCATGTCCAGTTTCGTGAAGTACTGCACCCCATGCATTACACATAGTCCCGTGTAGCTCAGTTGGTAGAGCATGGCGCTTGCAACACCAGGGTTGTGGGTTCGTTTCCCACGGGGGGCCAGTATGAAAATCTATGCACTCACTAACTGTAAGTCGCTCTGGATAAGAGTGTCTGCTAAATGACGTAAATGTAATGCATTTGTTCGATGATGAGGGGTAAAGGATAGCTGAACTTAACGGTGGTCGATAATCAATGCAGGGGCGGAGTCCCTCAGCTTTCTTCTTAACAAAAAATAAGCTTGAGGAGGCTGGTGATGTAGAGGGGTGGATAAAACCCTGCTCGAGGCTCTCCTGAACATAGGTCTCCATGGCCTTGGTCTCCGCGTAGGAGAGGGGATAGACGTGTCCTCTCGGGAGGACTGCGTCAGACAGCAGGTCAATGGCACAGTGTCAGGGGCGACGAGGAGGCAGGCTTGTAGCCTGGGTCTTAGAGAAAACCCATTCCAGATCCTGGTATTCCTCCAGTAAATCCACTTGAGTGGCGTGGTCCGGACTTTCCACCATAGAGGTGTTGACAGATACCGCGAGACACCTCCCCTGACACTCCTGCGACCAACCTAGATTCCTCCTTCTCCTACGCTCTGGCCACGGAGCAGGTGTAGCCATGGGCTCCGGATTCAGCGCAGGTCTTAATCGGGAACGCAGGAGGTTGTCCAACCGGATCGCCATGCTCATGAGCTGGTCGAGTGACAGGTTGTCATCACGGCATGCTAACTCCATCTGTACCTCCTCCTGCAGTCCGCTGCGGAAAACGGTGACCAGAGCCGACTCGTTCCATCCGGTGGAGGTCGCAATGGTCCGGAACTCCAGGGCGAACTCCAAGGCGATCCTAGATCCCTGGTGTAGTCAAAATAGACGCTCACCCTCCTCTCGGCCCTTCACAGGATGATCAAACACCGAGCGGAAAAGGAGGGTGAAGCTCTCGTAGGACTCGACCTCATGTCCGCCCATTTTCCAGACTGTGGCACCACAGTCCAGGGCCCTTCCGGTCAGTGCCGAGATGACTGTGGCAACCCTGTCTCTCCTGAAGACAGCCTCGGCGTAGCGAGCGAGGTACAGGTCGCATTGCAGAAGGAATCCCTTGCATCTTGCTGGCGCGCCGTCAAAGCGCTCCGGGAGGGACAGGGGTATTCCGCGGACCGGTTCAGATGGGACGGAGGCAGGTAGTGGTCGTGTTGGGGCTGGTGCCAGAACCGGTACTGGAGACTGGAGGGACTGCACTTTCCCCTCCAACCGCAGGATGGTTCCCAGCACGCTGTCCATGGCGCTGCCGAGTCTGAAGAGACAGTCCTCGTGATGCTGGACTGTCTCTACGATGGTCGTCAGCTCGGCCTTTCCCGCTGTCTCCATTTTTAGAGGTTGTGTACTGATAGAAGACAAGCGCAGGAATACGTAATATATATATATATATATATATTTTTTAACCCAACATAAGGTAAGTCGTGGAAAACGACGTAGATGAAGCCCAAAACAAACACGTACAGTTGAAGTCGGAAGTTTACAGACACCTTAGCCAAATACATTTAAACTCAGTTTTTCACAATTCCTGACATTTAATCCTAATAAAAATTCACTGTCTTAGGTCAGTTTGGATCACCACTTTATTTTAAGAATGTGAAATGTCAGAATAATAGTAAAGATAATGATTTATTTCAGCTTTTATTTCTTTCATCACATTCCCAGTGGGTCAGAAGTTTACATACACTCAATTTGTATTTGGTAGCATTGCCTTTAAATTGTTTAACTTGGGTCAAACGTTTCGGGTAGCCTTCCACAAGCTTCCCACAATACGTTGGGTGAATTTTGGCCCATTCCTCCTGACAGAGCTGGTGTAACTGAGTCAGGTTTCTGGGCCTCCTTGCTCGCACATGCTTTTTCAGTTCTGACCACACATTTTCTATAGGATTGAGGTCAGGGCTTTGTGATGGCCACTCCAATACCTTGACTTTGTTGTCCTTAAGCCATTTTGCCACAACTTTGGAAGTACGCTTGGGGTCATTGTCCATTTGGATGACCCATTTGCGACCAAGCTTTAACTTCCTGACTGATGTCTTGAGATGTCGCTTCAATATATCCACATCATTTTCCTTCCTCATGATGCCATCTATTTTGTGAAGTGCACCAGTCCCTCCTGCAGCAAAGCACCCCCACAGCATGATGCTGCCACCCCCGTGCTTCACGGTTTGGATGGTGTTCTTCGGCTTGCAAGCCTTCCCCTTTTTCCTCCAAACATAACGATGGTCATTATGGCCCAACTGTTAAATTTTTGTTTCATCAGAACAGAGGACATTTCTCCAAAAAGTATGATCTTTGTCCCCATGTGCAGTTGCAAACCATAGTCTGGCTTTTTTTATGGCGGTTTTGGAGCAGTAGCTTCTTCCTTGCTGAGCGGCCTTTAAGGTTATGTCGATAGCTACAATAGCCAGTTTTCAGCTGTGCTAACATAATTGCAAAAGGGTTTTCTAATGATCAATTAGCCTTTTAAAATGATAAACTTGGATTAGCAAACACAACGTCCCATTGGAACACAGGACTGATGGTTGCTGATAATGGGCCTCTGTACTCCTATTTAGATATTCCATTAAAAATCAGCCGTTTCCAGCTACAATAGCCATTTACAACATTAACAATGTCTACACTGCATTTCTGATCAATTTGATGTTATTTTAATGGACAAAAAAAATGCTTTTCTTTCGAAAACAAGGACATTTCTAAGTGACCCCAAACTTTTGAATGGTAGTGTATATACACATACTAATCAGGGGGAATGGGAACCAGGTGTGCGTAATGAGACAAGACAGTCCGGGGTTGGTGGTAATGAACCAGGTCAGTGACGCCTAGAAGGTCGGTGACGTAGACCTCCAGAGCTGGTGAACGGAATGAGCAGCAGTACCGGGGGGATCCATGACCAATACAGCAGTGAGTCTTTCTGGGTAAGTCTCTAAGAGCATTGCACACCTGGATTGTACAATATTTGCACATCATTCTTTTTAATACTATGTCAAGTTGGTTGTTGATCATTGTTAGACAGCCATTTTCAAGCAGATTTAAGTCAAAACTGTAACTAGGCCACTCAGGAACATTCAATGCCATCTTGGTAAGCAACTCCAGTGTATATTTGGCCTTGAGTTTTAGGTTATTGTCCTGCTGAAAGGTAAATTTGTCTTCCAGTATCTGTTGGAAAGCAGACTGAAACATGTTTTCCTCTAAGATTTTGACTCTGCTTAGCTCTATTCTATTTATTTTCATCCTAAATAATCCCTAGTCCTTGCCGATGACAAGCATACCCATAACATGATATAGCCACCACCACACTTGAAAATATGAAGCGTGGTACTCAGTGATGTGTTGTGTTGGATTTGGCCCAAACATAATACTTTGTATTCAGGACATAAAGTTCATTTCTTTGCCACATTTTTTGCAGAAGTATTGCACCATCATGCTTATGCCCAGCATCAGTCCCTGGATGGGCTCTGAAGTGGACTGAGGGTGTATTACAGGTCCAACAGGGACTGATCTGATTAGTGATTCCATTAGATGGCAGTGCAGCTTTGCTCTTCTACCTGAACAGGTGGCAGGCAAGCAGGCAGGCTGGGGGAAACACACTAGAACTCCACTTCGACCAGACCAAAACAACGTTAACGTCCCATAATAACACCGGATATCCACGGCATGGCAACATGCACTGTGACCCTACGTTACCATGGTGACGTTCTCAACCGACTGGGGAATCTTGACCTCTAGCTTCAAAGACAAGGAGGAGGAGCAGGAGTAGGAGGAATAGGAGGAATAGGACGAGGATGAATAGGAGGAGGAGGATGAATAGGAGGAGGAGGAGGAAGAGGAGGAAGATGAAGAGGAAGAAGAGGAGGAGGTGGCCGTAAACATCATAGGCATGCTAATTTGAGCTAGCTAATCTGTTCTCAAGTGCTGCATTCTGTAGAGAAAAATAAACAACTGCTGTTTTTGCTTCCTTTTTCACCCTGCATAGCCTACC
>NW_028157595.1:0-1000 GCF_964263955.1 Coregonus lavaretus
AGAGAAGTAACATTATTTTAGCTATCCAAGCGAGAAGTAACATTACAATAGCCATCCAAGAGAGAAGTAACATTACAGTAGCCATCCAAGAGAGAAGTAACATTACGGTAGCCATCCAAGAGATAAGTAACATTACGGTAGCCATCCAAGAAATAAGTAACATTATTGTAGCCATCCAAAAGAGAAGTAACATTACTGTAGCCATCCAAGAGAGAAGTAACATTACAGTAGCCATCCAAGAGAGAAGTAACATTATTGTAGCAATCCAAGAGAGAAGTAACATTACGGAATCCATCCAATAGAGAATACATATTACTGTAGCCATCCAAGAGAGAAGTAACATTATTGTAGCCATCAAAGAGAGAAGTAATAGTACAGTAGCCATCAAAGAGAGAAGTAACATTAGTGTAGCAATCCAAGAGAGAAGTAACATTACGGTAGCCATCCAAGAGAGAATTTACATTATTGTAGCAATCAAAGAGAGAAGTAACATTACGGTAGCCATCCAAGAGAGAATCAACATCATGGTAGCCATCCAATAAATAATTAACATTATTGTAGCCATCCAAGAGAAAAAAAACATTACAGTAGCCATCCAAGAGAGAAATAACATTATTGTAGCCATCCAAGAGAGAATAAATATTACGGTAAACCTCTAATAGAGAGGTAACATTATTGTAGCCATCCAATAGAGAAGTAACATTATTGTAGCCATCCAATAGAGAAGTAACATTATGGTAGCCATCGAAGAGAAGTAACATTGCAGTAGCAATCCAATAGAGAAGTAACATTGCAGTAGCCGTCCAAAAGAGAAGTGACATTACAGTAGCAATCCAAGAGAGAAGTAACATTAATATAGCCCTCCAAAGAGAGAAGTAACATTACGGTAGCCATCCAAAGAGAGAAGTAACATTATATAGCCATCCAAGAGATAAGTAACATTTCGGTAGGCATCCAAGAGAGAAGTAACATTACAGTAGCCATCCAATAGAGAAGTAAC
>NW_028157594.1:0-2500 GCF_964263955.1 Coregonus lavaretus
CTAACCCTAACCCTAACCCTAACCCTAACCCTAACCCTAACCCTAACCCTAACCCTAACCCTAACCCTAACCCTAACCCTAACCCTAACCCTAACCCTAACCCTAACCCTAACCCTAACCCTAACCCTAACCCTAACCCTAACCCTAACCCTAACCCTAACCCTAACCCTAACCCTAACCCTAACCCTAACCCTAACCCTAACCCTAACCCTAACCCTAACCCTAACCCTAACCCTAACCCTAACCCTAACCCTAACCCTAACCCTAACCCTAACCCTAACCCTAACCCTAACCCTAACCCTAACCCTAACCCTAACCCTAACCCTAACCCTAACCCTAACCTAACCCTAACCCTAACCCTAACCCTAACCCTAACCTAACCCTAACCCTAACCCTAACCCTAACCCTAACCCTAACCCTAACCCTAACCCTAACCCTAACCCTAACCCTAACCCTAACCCTAACCCTAACCCTAACCCTAACCCTAACCCTAACCCTAACCCTAACCCTAACCCTAACCCTAACCCTAACCCTAACCCTAACCCTAACCCTAACCCTAACCCTAACCCTAACCCTAACCCTAACCCTAACCCTAACCCTAACCCTAACCCTAACCCTAACCCTAACCCTAACCTAACCCTAACCCTAACCCTAACCCTAACCCTAACCCTAACCCTAACCCTAACCCTAACCTAACCCTAACCCTAACCCTAACCCTAACCCTAACCCTAACCCTAACCCTAACCCTAACCCTAACCCTAACCCTAACCCTAACCCTAACCCTAACCCTAACCCTAACCCTAACCCTAACCCTAACCCTAACCCTAACCCTAACCCTAACCCTAACCCTAACCCTAACCCTAACCCTAACCCTAACCTAACCCTAACCCTAACCCTAACCCTAACCCTAACCCTAACCCTAACCCTAACCCTAACCCTAACCCTAACCCTAACCCTAACCCTAACCCTAACCCTAACCCTAACCTAACCCTAACCCTAACCCTAACCCTAACCCTAACCCTAACCCTAACCCTAACCCCTAACCCTAACCCCTAACCCTAACCCTAACCCTAACCCTAACCCTAACCCTAACCCTAACCCTAACCCTAACCCTAACCCTAACCCTAACCCTAACCCTAACCCTAACCCTAACCCTAACCCTAACCCTAACCCTAACCCTAACCCTAACCCTAACCCTAACCCTAACCCTAACCCTAACCCTAACCCTAACCCTAACCCTAACCCTAACCTAACCTAACCCTAACCCTAACCCTAACCCTAACCCTAACCCTAACCCTAACCCTAACCCTAACCCTAACCCTAACCCTAACCCTAACCCTAACCCTAACCCTAACCTAACCTAACCCTAACCCTAACCCTAACCCTAACCCTAACCCCTAACCCTAACCCTAACCCTAACCCTAACCCTAACCCTAACCCTAACCCTAACCCTAACCCTAACCCTAACCCTAACCCTAACCCTAACCCTAACCCTAACCCTAACCCTAACCCTAACCCTAACCCTAACCCTAACCCTAACCCTAACCCTAACCCTAACCTAACCCTAACCCTAACCCTAACCCTAACCCTAACCCTAACCCTAACCCTAACCCTAACCCTAACCCTAACCCTAACCCTAACCCTAACCCTAACCCTAACCCTAACCCTAACCCTAACCCTAACCCTAACCCTAACCCTAACCTAACCCTAACCCTAACCCTAACCCTAACCCTAACCCTAACCCTAACCCTAACCCTAACCCTAACCCTAACCCTAACCCTAACCCTAACCTAACCCTAACCCTAACCCTAACCCTAACCCTAACCCTAACCCTAACCCTAACCCCTAACCCTAACCCTAACCCTAACCCTAACCCTAACCTAACCCTAACCCTAACCCTAACCCTAACCCTAACCCTAACCCTAACCCTAACCCTAACCCTAACCCTAACCCTAACCCTAACCCTAACCCTAACCCTAACCCTAACCCTAACCCTAACCCTAACCCTAACCCTAACCCTAACCCTAACCCTAACCCTAACCCTAACCCTAACCCTAACCTAACCCTAACCCTAACCCTAACCCTAACCCTAACCCTAACCCTAACCCTAACCCTAACCCTAACCCTAACCCTAACCCTAACCCTAACCCTAACCCTAACCCTAACCCTAACCCTAACCCTAACCCTAACCCTAACCCTAACCCTAACCCTAACCCTAACCCTAACCCTAACCCTAACCCTAACCCTAACCCTAACCTAACCCTAACCCTAACCCTAACCCTAACCCTAACCCTAACCCTAACCCTAACCCTAACCCTAACCCTAACCCTAACCCTAACCCTAACCCTAACCCTAACCTAACCCTAACCCTAACCCTAACCCTAACCCTAACCTAACCCTAACCCTAACCCTAACCCTAACCCTAACCCTAACCCTAACCCTAACCCTAACCCTAACCCTAACCCTAACCCTAACCCTAACCCTAACCCTAACCCTAACC
>NW_028157594.1:15000-33825 GCF_964263955.1 Coregonus lavaretus
CCCTAACCCTAACCCCTAACCCTGACCCTGACCCTGACCCTGACCCTGACCCTAACCCTAACCCGGCCAGTGTTGCCAATTTAGCGACTTTGTCGCTATATTTATCGAGTTTTCAGACCCCATAATGTTGAAATCCACCTAGCCCCCTCCAAAGCACATCGATGGACATCTATGGCCTCCCAGGAGTACAACAAAACAAACCCCAGCTCCCCACGCCATTACCTTCTCCACATACAGAATTGGACAGGGGTGTCCGATGGAGTTTTTATCCCTGTACCTATGTGCAAAAAACATAACAAAATTTTGAAATCCATCTAGCCCCCTCCAAAGCACATCGATGGACATCTACGGCCTCCCAGGAGTACAACAAAACAAACCCCAGCTCCCCACGACATTACCTTCTCCACATACAGAATTGGATAGGGGTGTCCAATTGACTTTTTATCCCTGTACCTAACCCTAACCCTAACCCTAACCCTAACCCTAACCCTAACCCTAAACCCTAACCCTAAACCCTAACCCTAACCCTAACCCTAACACTAACACTAACCCCTAACCCTAACCCTAACCCTAACCCTAACCCTAAACCTAACCCTGCCAGTGTTGCCAATTTAGCGACTTTGTCGCTATATTTATCGAGTTTTCAGACCCCATAATGTTGAAATCCACCTAGCCCCCTCCAAAGCACATCGATGGACATCTACGGCCTCCCAGGAGTACAACAAAACAAACCCCAGCTCCCCACGACATTACCTTCTCCACATACAGAATTGGATAGGGGTGTCCAATTGACTTTTTATCCCTGTACCTAACCCTAACCCTAACCCTAACCCTAACCCTAACCCTAACCCTAAACCCTAACCCTAAACCCTAACCCTAACCCTAACCCTAACACTAACACTAACCCCTAACCCTAACCCTAACCCTAACCCTAACCCTAAACCTAACCCTGCCAGTGTTGCCAATTTAGCGACTTTGTCGCTATATTTATCGAGTTTTCAGACCCCATAATGTTGAAATCCACCTAGCCCCCTCCAAAGGACATCGATGGACATCTACGGCCTCCCAGGAGTACAACAAAACAAACCCCAGCTCCCCACGACATTACCTTCTCCACATACAGAATTGGACAGGGGTGTCCGATGGAGTTTTTATCCCTGTACCCTATGTGCAAAAAAAATAACAAAATGTTGAAATGCACTTAGCCCCCTCCAAAGCACATCGATGGACATCTACGGCCTCCCAGGAGTACAACAAAACAAACCCCAGCTCCCCACGACATTACCTTCTCCACATACAGAATTGGACAGGGGTGTCCAATTGAGTTTTTATCCCTGTATGTGTAAAAAACATAACAACATTTTGAAATCCACCTAGCCCCCTCCAAAGCACATCGATGGACATCTATGGCCTCCCAGGAGTACAACAAAACAAACCCCAGCTCCCCACGACATTACCTTCTCCACATACAGAATTGGACAGGGGTGTCCGATGGAGTTTTTATCCCTGTACCCTATGTGTAAAAAACATAACAAAATTTTGAAATCCACCTAGCCCCCTCCAAAGCACATCGATTGACATCTACGGCCTCCCAGGAGTACAGCAAAACAAACCCCAGCTCCCCACGACATTACCTTCTCCACATACAGAATTGGACAGGGGTGCAAGAAAAGTGCCCTGTAAAACCATCTAGGAGCACGTTTCAATACCCCCTGAGTCATCTGGAATAGGTTTGTGTTGCACTTTTTTTTAATGTGCCGCAGCTTTAACAGAATCCAACAGGCTAAAAGAAATGTTTCACGTTTGTTACACTCAAACAGTGTCTCCTCTCATAGGCCGAACTGGTCGCAATGTGGATTTTGGTTAAAACATGATTTTGGACAATGTTCATGGAACTCAGTTTAAAACGTACTTGCAGACTTGAAAACCCTTGCCTATTGTAGAGCGCGCCTCCTACTTCCACTGCTGAACGAAAACCCATGATTTTGGACCCTGTTTTCATGCGAAAAGGCTAAAAGAAATGTTTCACGTTTGTTACACTCAAACAGTGTCTCCTCTCATATGCTGAACTGGTCGCATTGTGGATTTTGGTTAAAACATGATTTTGGACAATGTTCATGGAACTCAGTTTAAAACGTACTTGCAGACTTGAAAACCCTTGCCTATTGTAGAGCGCGCCTCCTACTTCCACTGCTGAACGAAAACCCATGATTTTGGACCCTGTTTTCATGCGAAAAGGCTAAAAGAAATGTTTCACGTTTGTTACACTCAAACAGTGTCTCTTCTCATATGCTGAACTGGTCGCATTGTGGATTTTGGTTAAAACATGATTTTGGACAATGTTCATGGAACTCAGCTTAAAACGTACTTGCAGACTTGAAAACCCTTGCCTATTGTAGAGCGCGCCTCCTACTTCCACTGCTGAACGAAAACCCATGATTTTGGACCCTGTTTTCATGCGAAAAGGCTAAAAGAAATGTTTCACGTTTGTTACACTCAAACAGTGTCTCTTCTCATATGCTGAACTGGTCGCATTGTGGATTTTGGTTAAAACATGATTTTGGACAATGTTCATGGAACTCAGTTTAAAACGTACTTGCAGACTTGAAAACCCTTGCCTATTGTAGAGCGCGCCTCCTACTTCCACTGCTGAACGAAAACGCATGATTTTGGACCCTGTTTTCATGCGAAAAGGCTAAAAGAAATGTTTCACGTTTGTTACACTCAAACAGTGTCTCCTCTCATATGCTGAACTGGTCGCATTGTGGATTTTGGTTAAAACATGATTTTGGACAATGTTCATGGAACTCAGTTTAAAACCTACTTGCAGACTTGAAAACCCTTGCCTATTGTAGAGCGCGCCTCCTACTTCCACTGCTGAACGAAAACCCATGATTTTGGACCCTGTTTTCATGCGAAAAGGCTAAAAGAAATGTTTCACGTTTGTTACACTCAAACAGTGTCTCCTCTCATATGCTGAACTGGTCGCATTGTGGATTTTGGTTAAAACATGATTTTGGACAATGTTCATGGAACTCAGTTTAAAACGTACTTGCAGACTTGAAAACCCTTGCTTATTGTAGAGCGCGCCTCCTACTTCCACTGCTGAACGAAAACGCATGATTTTGGACCCTGTTTTCATGCGAAAAGGCTAAAAGAAATGTTTCACGTTTGTTACACTCAAACAGTGTCTCCTCTCATATGCTGAACTGGTCGCATTGTGGATTTTGGTTAAAACATAATTTTGGACAATGTTCATGGAACTCAGCTTAAAACGTACTTGCAGACTTGAAAACCCTTGCCTATTGTAGAGCGCGCCTCCTACTTCCACTGCTGAACGAAAACCCATGATTTTGGACCCTGTTTTCATGCGAAAAGGCTAAAAGAAATGTTTCACGTTTGTTACACTCAAACAGTGTCTCTTCTCATATGCTGAACTGGTCGCATTGTGGATTTTGGTTAAAACATGATTTTGGACAATGTTCATGGAACTCAGTTTAAAACGTACTTGCAGACTTGAAAACCCTTGCCTATTGTAGAGCGCGCCTCCTACTTCCACTGCTGAACGAAAACGCATGATTTTGGACCCTGTTTTCATGCGAAAAGGCTAAAAGAAATGTTTCACGTTTGTTACACTCAAACAGTGTCTCCTCTCATATGCTGAACTGGTCGCATTGTGGATTTTGGTTAAAACATGATTTTGGACAATGTTCATGGAACTCAGTTTAAAACGTACTTGCAGACTTGAAAACCCTTGCCTATTGTAGAGCGCGCCTCCTACTTCCACTGCTGAACGAAAACGCATGATTTTGGACCCTGTTTTCATGCGAAAAGGCTAAAAGAAATGTTTCACGTTTGTTACACTCAAACAGTGTCTCCTCTCATATGCTGAACTGGTCGCATTGTGGATTTTGGTTAAAACATGATTTTGGACAATGTTCATGGAACTCAGTTTAAAACGTACTTGCAGACTTGAAAACCCTTGCCTATTGTAGAGCGCGCCTCCTACTTCCACTGCTGAACGAAAACCCATGATTTTGGACCCTGTTTTCATGCGAAAAGGCTAAAAGAAATGTTTCACGTTTGTTACACTCAAACAGTGTCTCTTCTCATATGCTGAACTGGTCGCATTGTGGATTTTGGTTAAAACATGATTTTGGACAATGTTCATGGAACTCAGTTTAAAACGTACTTGCAGACTTGAAAACCCTTGCCTATTGTAGAGCGCGCCTCCTACTTCCACTGCTGAACGAAAACGCATGATTTTGGACCCTGTTTTCATGCGAAAAGGCTAAAAGAAATGTTTCACGTTTGTTACACTCAAACAGTGTCTCCTCTCATATGCTGAACTGGTCGCATTGTGGATTTTGGTTAAAACATGATTTTGGACAATGTTCATGGAACTCAGTTTAAAACGTACTTGCAGACTTGAAAACCCTTGCCTATTGTAGAGCGCGCCTCCTACTTCCACTGCTGAACGAAAACCCATGATTTTGGACCCTGTTTTCATGCGAAAAGGCTAAAAGAAATGTTTCACGTTTGTTACACTCAAACAGTGTCTCCTCTCATATGCTGAACTGGTCGCATTGTGGATTTTGGTTAAAACATGATTTTGGACAATGTTCATGGAACTCAGTTTAAAACGTACTTGCAGACTTGAAAACCCTTGCCTATTGTAGAGCGCGCCTCCTACTTCCACTGCTGAACGAAAACCCATGATTTTGGACCCAGTTTTCATGCGAAAAGGCTAAAAGAAATGTTTCACGTTTGTTACACTCAAACAGTGTCTCCTCTCATATGCTGAACTGGTCGCATTGTGGATTTTGGTTAAAACATGATTTTGGACAATGTTCATGGAACTCAGTTTAAAACGTACTTGCAGACTTGAAAACCCTTGCCTATTGTAGAGCGCGCCTCCTACTTCCACTGCTGAACGAAAACCCATGATTTTGGACCCTGTTTTCATGCGAAAAGGCTAAAAGAAATGTTTCACGTTTGTTACACTCAAACAGTGTCTCTTCTCATATGCTGAACTGGTCGCATTGTGGATTTTGGTTAAAACATGATTTTGGACAATGTTCATGGAACTCAGTTTAAAACGTACTTGCAGACTTGAAAACCCTTGCCTATTGTAGAGCGCGCCTCCTACTTCCACTGCTGAACGAAAACCCATGATTTTGGACCCAGTTTTCATGCGAAAAGGCTAAAAGAAATGTTTCACGTTTGTTACACTCAAACAGTGTCTCCTCTCATATGCTGAACTGGTCGCATTGTGGATTTTGGTTAAAACATGATTTTGGACAATGTTCATGGAACTCAGTTTAAAACGTACTTGCAGACTTGAAAACCCTTGCCTATTGTAGAGCGCGCCTCCTACTTCCACTGCTGAACGAAAACCCATGATTTTGGACCCTGTTTTCATGCGAAAAGGCTAAAAGAAATGTTTCACGTTTGTTACACTCAAACAGTGTCTCTTCTCATATGCTGAACTGGTCGCATTGTGGATTTTGGTTAAAACATGATTTTGGACAATGTTCATGGAACTCAGTTTAAAACGTACTTGCAGACTTGAAAACCCTTGCCTATTGTAGAGCGCGCCTCCTACTTCCACTGCTGAACGAAAACGCATGATTTTGGACCCTGTTTTCATGCGAAAAGGCTAAAAGAAATGTTTCACGTTTGTTACACTCAAACAGTGTCTCCTCTCATATGCTGAACTGGTCGCATTGTGGATTTTGGTTAAAACATGATTTTGGACAATGTTCATGGAACTCAGTTTAAAACGTACTTGCAGACTTGAAAACCCTTGCCTATTGTAGAGCGCGCCTCCTACTTCCACTGCTGAACGAAAACCCATGATTTTGGACCCTGTTTTCATGCGAAAAGGCTAAAAGAAATGTTTCACGTTTGTTACACTCAAACAGTGTCTCCTCTCATATGCTGAACTGGTCGCATTGTGGATTTTGGTTAAAACATGATTTTGGACAATGTTCATGGAACTCAGTTTAAAACGTACTTGCAGACTTGAAAACCCTTGCCTATTGTAGAGCGCGCCTCCTACTTCCACTGCTGAACGAAAACCCATGATTTTGGACCCTGTTTTCATGCGAAAAGGCTAAAAGAAATGTTTCACGTTTGTTACACTCAAACAGTGTCTCCTCTCATATGCTGAACTGGTCGCATTGTGGATTTTGGTTAAAACATGATTTTGGACAATGTTCATGGAACTCAGTTTAAAACGTACTTGCAGACTTGAAAACCCTTGCCTATTGTAGAGCGCGCCTCCTACTTCCACTGCTGAACGAAAACCCATGATTTTGAACCCTGTTTTCATGCGAAAAGGCTAAAAGAAATGTTTCACGTTTGTTACACTCAAACAGTGTCTCCTCTCATATGCTGAACTGGTCGCATTGTGGATTTTGGTTAAAACATGATTTTGGTCAATGTTCATGGAACTCAGTTTAAAACGTACTTGCAGACTTGAAAACCCTTGCCTATTGTAGAGCGCGCCTCCTACTTCCACTGCTGAACGAAAACCCATGATTTTGGACCCTGTTTTCATGCGAAAAGGCTAAAAGAAATGTTTCACGTTTGTTACACTCAAACAGTGTCTCTTCTCATATGCTGAACTGGTCGCATTGTGGATTTTGGTTAAAACATGATTTTGGACAATGTTCATGGAACTCAGCTTAAAACGTACTTGCAGACTTGAAAACCCTTGCCTATTGTAGAGCGCGCCTCCTACTTCCACTGCTGAACGAAAACCCATGATTTTGGACCCTGTTTTCATGCGAAAAGGCTAAAAGAAATGTTTCACGTTTGTTACACTCAAACAGTGTCTCCTCTCATATGCTGAACTGGTCGCATTGTGGATTTTGGTTAAAACATGATTTTGGACAATGTTCATGGAACTCAGTTTAAAACGTACTTGCAGACTTGAAAACCCTTGCCTATTGTAGAGCGCGCCTCCTACTTCCACTGCTGAACGAAAACCCATGATTTTGGACCCTGTTTTCATGCGAAAAGGCTAAAAGAAATGTTTCACGTTTGTTACACTCAAACAGTGTCTCTTTTCATATGCTGAACTGGTCGCATTGTGGATTTTGGTTAAAACATGATTTTGGACAATGTTCATGGAACTCAGTTTAAAACGTACTTGCAGACTTGAAAACCCTTGCCTATTGTAGAGCGCGCCTCCTACTTCCACTGCTGAACGAAAACGCATGATTTTGGACCCTGTTTTCATGCGAAAAGGCTAAAAGAAATGTTTCACGTTTGTTACACTCAAACAGTGTCTCCTCTCATATGCTGAACTGGTCGCATTGTGGATTTTGGTTAAAACATGATTTTGGACAATGTTCATGGAACTCAGTTTAAAACGTACTTGCAGACTTGAAAACCCTTGCCTATTGTAGAGCGCGCCTCCTACTTCCACTGCTGAACGAAAACCCATGATTTTGGACCCTGTTTTCATGCGAAAAGGCTAAAAGAAATGTTTCACGTTTGTTACACTCAAACAGTGTCTCCTCTCATATGCTGAACTGGTCGCATTGTGGATTTTGGTTAAAACATGATTTTGGACAATGTTCATGGAACTCAGTTTAAAACGTACTTGCAGACTTGAAAACCCTTGCCTATTGTAGAGCGCGCCTCCTACTTCCACTGTCACGGTTCAGACAGACGACCAGAGGACCACAATTGCGTCACACCAGAAAGTTTATTAAACTTAAGGGAAAAGGGAAGTAGGGAGTGAATGAAGGCTCCAGGGGTAACAGGGATCCCGTCCAATGCGCTGGGTCTGTGCCCCCCCCAGTGGCAGCGATGCGTCCTATGAAGCCGGTGGTGGGTGGTCCAGAAGTCCTGGGGGGGGGAGACACAGACACAACAGGGCGGAATGAAACCAGGCAGCAGTACAGTTCAAGGGAAATCCAAAATACGTAGTAGCAAGGCAGAAGGCTGGTCAGAGTTACCGGGATTGAAGAGTAGTCAGGAGTCGTAATGGCAGAAGCAGGTCTGGATCTCCTGAGGCAGAAGAGTATCCAAAAAAACAGGCAGGTCCGGGGTCACAAAACCAGGGTGAGCCAGAAGCGCGAGCAAACAGGTTCCGGGTGTGAGCTTTGCAGACGATCTGACACCGGAGAGCTGAAAGACAGGGCCTTAAATACTGGGAGAGGTAGTGGGTAATGCAGCGCAGCTGGCAGAGTAATTAGAGCAGAGCAGAGCAGGGACAGGTGGAGCTAGTTAGGCTGAGTAGAGAGAGTGGTGAGCAGAGTGGAAGAAAATTAAGGTGGTAACCCGGTGGAGTGAGAGGCCCATGACAGAACCCCCCCCCCAAGGGACGGCCCCAGAAGTCCCAAGAGCAACACCAAGCCGGGCGGGAGGAGGGGAGCCGGAGGAGGGCTAGAACTCCTCCGAACGGTCCGAGTGAACGTCCTCATCCTCGGAGGAAGCCGGAGGGCCGTGGTCGGGAGATGGGACAGGTCCCGAGACAGGATCAGGCACAGGACAGGAAGCCGAGCGGGCCGGACGGTTAGGGACCCCTCTGGGGCGGCCCCTACGGATTGCAGGTTGATCAGGATGCCGTTGGTGGAAAGCGGTGATGAGAGTCCTATCCACAATCCGACTAGCTGGCACCCAGGTCCTTTCCTCAGGTCCATAGCCCTCCCAGTCAATGAGGTACTGGAGACCCCTACCCCTCCGTCTGGACCGAAGCAGGCGGCGGACGGTGTAAACCAGACCACCATCGACGAGCCGTGGAGGAGGAGGACCAGGCGCAGCAGGGACCAGCGGACTCTCATGGATGGGCTTAATCTTAGACACATGGAAAGTGGGGTGCACCCTCAGGGAATTAGGCAGTTGGAGCCGGACAGCAGTTGGGCTAATCACTCTTATGATAGGGAATGGGCCAATGAACCGAGGTGCCAGCTTCTGCGACTCCACCCTGAGTGGCAGGTTCTTCGATGACAACCACACCCTTTGACCAACATGGTAGGTGGGAGCAGGAATTCTCCGACGGTTGGCCCCGGTAGTGTAGCTGGCAACGGATCTGAGGAGTGTGGCTCGGGCTTGTGACCAGGTGCGGCGACATCGACGGGCAAAAGCAAGTGCAGATGGGCAAGTAACCTCCTCTTCCTGGCTGGCAAATAGAGGAGGCTGGTATCCATAAACACATTGGAAAGGGGACATACCGATGGCAGAGCAGGTCAGAGAATTGTGTGCGTACTCCACCCATGTCAATTGCTGCGACCAGGAGTGGGGGTTGCGTGAAGTCATGCATCGCAGTGCCTTCTCGAGCTCCTGATTAGCCCGCTCTGACTGCCCATTGGATTGGGGATGGAATCCGGAAGTCAGACTGACTGTGGCTCCCAGCAGGTGACAGAACTCCTTCCAAAAAGCGGAGGAGAATTGTGGACCACGGTCAGAAACTACATCCTTTGGCAGCCCGTGGATCCGGAAGACGTGTTCCAGGACCACCTGGGCGGTCTCCTTGGCGGTTGGGAGCTTGGGGAGGGGAATGAAGTGTGCCATCTTGCTGAAACGGTCAACGATGGTGAGAATGACGGTCATGCCACTTGAAGGGGGCAGCCCCGTGACAAAGTCAAGGGCGATGTGAGACCAGGGACGTCTGGGCACAGGCAGGGGCTGCAGCAATCCGGCTGGGGGCTGGCAGGACGACTTGTGTTGGTTGCAGATGGGGCAGGCTTGGACGAATTCCCGTACATCCTTCCTCAGAGAGGGCCACCAGAACCTCTGGGCGAGCAGGTTGTAAGTGCGGGTGGAGCCAGGGTGACAAGCTAGGCGGGAGTCATGTCCCCACTGAACGACCTGGGACCTCAGGTCTTCGGGGACAAAAAGGCGGTCAGCTGGGCAAGTGCTGGGACCTGGCTGGTTACGGAGAGCCTCCAGCACCTGTTCCTCAACAGCCCAGGTCAGAGCTGCAACGATGCAGGGACTTGGCAGAATCGACACAGGGTCCTTGGAGGGGGTGTCATCCTTCTGGAATTGACGGGAGAGGGCGTCTGGCTTGGTGTTGCGTGATCCAGGCCGGTATGACAGAGTGAAATTAAACCTGGTGAAGAACAGGGCCCAGCGGGACTGCCTGGAGTTCAACCGTTTGGCCGTGCGGATGTACTCCAAGTTCTTATGATCGGTCCAAACGAGAAATGGAATGGTGGACCCCTCCAGCCAGTGACGCCACTCCTCCAAGGCAAGCTTCACAGCCAGCAGCTCACGGTTCCCTATGTCGTAATTGCACTCAGAGGGGGACAACCGACGTGAGAAAAAGGCACAGGGATGGAGCTTCCTATCCTCCGCAGCCCACTGAGAAATCACAGCACCTACTCCCACATCCGAGGCGTCCACCTCCACAATGAATTGCCGGTCCACATCAGGCATCTGGAGGATGGGAGCGGAGGTGAACCTCACCTTGAGGGTACTGAAGGCTTTGTCGGCTGCTGGGGTCCAGGTGAAGGGTTGCTTGGTGCTGGTTAGAGCAGTGAGAGGGGCAGCAACGGTACTGTAGTTCCGGATAAACTTCCTATAGAAGTTAGCAAACCCCAGAAACTGTTGCAGCTTCTTTCTGTTCTCCGGAACTGGCCATGAAGTGACTGCTGATACTTTGGCAGGATCCATTTGGATACTTCCCTCTGCCACTATGTACCCCAGGAAGGCCACTGTCTTGACGTGAAACTCACATTTCTCTGCCTTGGCGTAGAGGGAATTCTCCAGAAGACGATGAAGGACTTGCTGGACATGGCGGGTGTGTTCCGACAGGTTTCTGGAGTAGATTAAGATGTCATCCAGGTAAACGAAGACAAACTTGTTTAACATGTCCCGCAGTACATCATTCACTAGAGCCTGGAACACAGCAGGAGCATTGGTGAGGCCAAAAGGCATAACCAGATACTCGTAGTGGCCTGTTGGTGTATTGAATGCGGTTTTCCATTCATCTCCCTCCCGGATCCGCACTAGGTGGTAAGCGTTTCTGAGATCCAACTTGGTAAAAACAGTGGCTCCCTGGAGCAACTCAAAAGCAGAGGTGAGCAGAGGCAGAGGGTAACGGTTTTTCACTGTGATGTCGTTGAGTCCCCTGTAGTCGATGCAGGGGCGAAGAGATCCGTCCTTCTTCCCCACAAAGAAGAAGCCAGCACCAGCAGGAGATGAAGATGAACGGATTAATCCTGCGGACAGAGAGCCATTGATGTAGTCCTCCATGGACTTTCTTTCAGGAGCAGACAACGAATAAAGACGACCCCTTGGAGGAGCTGTTCCAGGGAGGAGGTCGATGGCACAGTCGTACGGTCGGTGAGGGGGCAGAGATGTGGCTCTTGCTTTGTTAAACACCTCTCTGAGACCATGGTAGCATTCTGGGACATTGGAGAGGTCAGGAGCGGAGTTAGTAGGTACTGGCCGAGGGGGTAGTGCGGCAGCAAGCAGGCAGGTTCGGTGGCAGTCCTCTCCCCACTCCCTGATCACCCCGGTCACCCAGTCGAGCTGAGGGTTGTGCCGGCGGAGCCATGGGTAACCCAGGATGAGGGGTTGGCCTGGAGAGGGGAGCAGGTGAAACTGGATAGTTTCTTGATGGTTACCGGACAGACCCATCGAGACCGGGGCCGTGACATGAGTGACCGATCCGAGTAAGTGTCCGTCCAGTGCCCGGGCAGGAATAGGAGGTGTCAAACGGAGGTTCTCCAGTCCCAGTTGGCGTGCCAGCTTGATGTCCATTATGTTGGCTTCGGCGCCAGAATCCACCAGAGCAGCCAGGGTGTGAGTTGAGTCAGAGAGGCGGAGGTGAACTTGCAGCAGGGGTTTGCGGTCGGAGGACTGGATGGTCATTGAACTCAACCGGACTCCCCCTATGCCCGGTGAGCTTCGGCCCTTTAAAGGGCAGGTTACCACACGATGTCCATCACCTCCACAATAGAGGCAGAGGTTTGAGGTGAAGCGGCGCTGGCGCTCTGCAGGAGTGAGGGAGGCTCGCCCAATCTCCATAGGCTCAGACTGATCAAGCTGACCTGGGTGAGTGGCAGTAGATGACAGGAGCCCAGTCGGATCTCTCCGAATGCCGGTAGTAGGTGGACCTTGGCGCCCCCTCTCACGACGACGGGTCTGTATCCTTCTGTCGATCCTGACAGTCAGTGCGATGGCTTCATCAAGAGTGGAAGGCAGTTCATGGGAGACCAACTCGTCCTTGATATAGTCAGCCAAACTATGGAAGAACGCGTCCACCAACGATGGTGTGTTCCAAGAACTTCGTCTAGCCAGGGTTCGGAAGTCGATGGAATGGTCTGCGACTGTACGTCTGCCTTGTCGAATACTGAACAGTTCACGAGACGCCTCTGCGGTGGGTGAATCCAGGTCAAACACCTTCAGCATCTCCTCAGCAAACAGGTCGAAGGTTGCACATGCGGGGGTTTGACGTTCGAACTCTGCTGTTCCCCAGAGTCGAGCTCGGCCCGTCAGGTGAGTGATGGCATACCCAACCTTAGCCCCCTCCGTGGCGAAGGTCCTTGGCTGCAAGGAGAACTGAAGTCGGCAGCTAGTCAGGAATGGCCGGACCTGGGTTGAATCACCGTTGAACCGCTCGGGGTTTCCAATCTTGGGTTCCGGAGCAGCGGCTGCAATGACCGGGGCAGGTAACTCGGGGGCTGGGCTGGTGGGCAGACTGGCTGGGGTAAGGTTGGTGAGGAATTGAATGATCATGGCGAGTTGTTGTTGCTGCTGCTGGAACTGCTGCTCATGCTCATCGGTTTCCATGTCGGGGAAAGTGTGCGCTGAGTCCATAATGGTCAGATCGTACTGTCACGGTTCAGACAGACGACCAGAGGACCACAATTGCGTCACACCAGAAAGTTTATTAAACTTAAGGGAAAAGGGAAGTAGGGAGTGAATGAAGGCTCCAGGGGTAACAGGGATCCCGTCCAATGCGCTGGGTCTGTGCCCCCCCCAGTGGCAGCGATGCGTCCTATGAAGCCGGTGGTGGGTGGTCCAGAAGTCCTGGGGGGGGGAGACACAGACACAACAGGGCGGAATGAAACCAGGCAGCAGTACAGTTCAAGGGAAATCCAAAATACGTAGTAGCAAGGCAGAAGGCTGGTCAGAGTTACCGGGATTGAAGAGTAGTCAGGAGTCGTAATGGCAGAAGCAGGTCTGGATCTCCTGAGGCAGAAGAGTATCCAAAAAAACAGGCAGGTCCGGGGTCACAAAACCAGGGTGAGCCAGAAGCGCGAGCAAACAGGTTCCGGGTGTGAGCTTTGCAGACGATCTGACACCGGAGAGCTGAAAGACAGGGCCTTAAATACTGGGAGAGGTAGTGGGTAATGCAGCGCAGCTGGCAGAGTAATTAGAGCAGAGCAGAGCAGGGACAGGTGGAGCTAGTTAGGCTGAGTAGAGAGAGTGGTGAGCAGAGTGGAAGAAAATTAAGGTGGTAACCCGGTGGAGTGAGAGGCCCATGACATCCACTGCTGAACGAAAACCCATGATTTTGGACCCTGTTTTCATGCGAAAAGGCTAAAAGAAATGTTTCACGTTTGTTACACTCAAACAGTGTCTCCTCTCATATGCTGAACTGGTCGCATTGTGGATTTTGGTTAAAACATGATTTTGGACAATGTTCATGGAACTCAGTTTAAAACGTACTTGCAGACTTGAAAACCCTTGCCTATTGTAGAGCGCGCCTCCTACTTCCACTGCTGAACGAAAACCCATGATTTTGGACCCTGTTTTCATGCGAAAAGGCTAAAAGAAATGTTTCACGTTTGTTACACTCAAACAGTGTCTCTTCTCATATGCTGAACTGGTCGCATTGTGGATTTTGGTTAAAACATGATTTTGGACAATGTTCATGGAACTCAGCTTAAAACGTACTTGCAGACTTGAAAACCCTTGCCTATTGTAGAGCGCGCCTCCTACTTCCACTGCTGAACGAAAACCCATGATTTTGGACCCTGTTTTCATGCGAAAAGGCTAAAAGAAATGTTTCACGTTTGTTACACTCAAACAGTGTCTCCTCTCATATGCTGAACTGGTCGCATTGTGGATTTTGGTTAAAACATGATTTTGGACAATGTTCATGGAACTCAGTTTAAAACGTACTTGCAGACTTGAAAACCCTTGCCTATTGTAGAGCGCGCCTCCTACTTCCACTGCTGAACGAAAACCCATGATTTTGGACCCTGTTTTCATGCGAAAAGGCTAAAAGAAATGTTTCACGTTTGTTACACTCAAACAGTGTCTCTTTTCATATGCTGAACTGGTCGCATTGTGGATTTTGGTTAAAACATGATTTTGGACAATGTTCATGGAACTCAGTTTAAAACGTACTTGCAGACTTGAAAACCCTTGCCTATTGTAGAGCGCGCCTCCTACTTCCACTGCTGAACGAAAACGCATGATTTTGGACCCTGTTTTCATGCGAAAAGGCTAAAAGAAATGTTTCACGTTTGTTACACTCAAACAGTGTCTCCTCTCATATGCTGAACTGGTCGCATTGTGGATTTTGGTTAAAACATGATTTTGGACAATGTTCATGGAACTCAGTTTAAAACGTACTTGCAGACTTGAAAACCCTTGCCTATTGTAGAGCGCGCCTCCTACTTCCACTGCTGAACGAAAACCCATGATTTTGGACCCTGTTTTCATGCGAAAAGGCTAAAAGAAATGTTTCACGTTTGTTACACTCAAACAGTGTCTCCTCTCATATGCTGAACTGGTCGCATTGTGGATTTTGGTTAAAACATGATTTTGGACAATGTTCATGGAACTCAGTTTAAAACGTACTTGCAGACTTGAAAACCCTTGCCTATTGTAGAGCGCGCCTCCTACTTCCACTGCTGAACGAAAACCCATGATTTTGGACCCTGTTTTCATGCGAAAAGGCTAAAAGAAATGTTTCACGTTTGTTACACTCAAACAGTGTCTCCTCTCATATGCTGAACTGGTCGCATTGTGGATTTTGGTTAAAACATGATTTTGGACAATGTTCATGGAACTCAGTTTAAAACGTACTTGCAGACTTGAAAACCCTTGCCTATTGTAGAGCGCGCCTCCTACTTCCACTGCTGAACGAAAACCCATGATTTTGGACCCTGTTTTCATGCGAAAAGGCTAAAAGAAATGTTTCACGTTTGTTACACTCAAACAGTGTCTCCTCTCATATGCTGAACTGGTCGCATTGTGGATTTTGGTTAAAACATGATTTTGGACAATGTTCATGGAACTCAGTTTAAAACGTACTTGCAGACTTGAAAACCCTTGCCTATTGTAGAGCGCGCCTCCTACTTCCACTGCTGAACGAAAACCCATGATTTTGAACCCTGTTTTCATGCGAAAAGGCTAAAAGAAATGTTTCACGTTTGTTACACTCAAACAGTGTCTCTTTTCATATGCTGAACTGGTCGCATTGTGGATTTTGGTTAAAACATGATTTTGGACAATGTTCATGGAACTCAGTTTAAAACGTACTTGCAGACTTGAAAACCCTTGCCTATTGTAGAGCGCGCCTCCTACTTCCACTGCTGAACGAAAACGCATGATTTTGGACCCTGTTTTCATGCGAAAAGGCTAAAAGAAATGTTTCACGTTTGTTACACTCAAACAGTGTCTCCTCTCATATGCTGAACTGGTCGCATTGTGGATTTTGGTTAAAACATGATTTTGGACAATGTTCATGGAACTCAGTTTAAAACGTACTTGCAGACTTGAAAACCCTTGCCTATTGTAGAGCGCGCCTCCTACTTCCACTGCTGAACGAAAACCCATGATTTTGGACCCTGTTTTCATGCGAAAAGGCTAAAAGAAATGTTTCACGTTTGTTACACTCAAACAGTGTCTCCTCTCATATGCTGAACTGGTCGCATTGTGGATTTTGGTTAAAACATGATTTTGGACAATGTTCATGGAACTCAGTTTAAAACGTACTTGCAGACTTGAAAACCCTTGCCTATTGTAGAGCGCGCCTCCTACTTCCACTGCTGAACGAAAACCCATGATTTTGAACCCTGTTTTCATGCGAAAAGGCTAAAAGAAATGTTTCACGTTTGTTACACTCAAACAGTGTCTCCTCTCATATGCTGAACTGGTCGCATTGTGGATTTTGGTTAAAACATGATTTTGGTCAATGTTCATGGAACTCAGTTTAAAACGTACTTGCAGACTTGAAAACCCTTGCCTATTGTAGAGCGCGCCTCCTACTTCCACTGCTGAACGAAAACGCATGATTTTGGACCCTGTTTTCATGCGAAAAGGCTAAAAGAAATGTTTCACGTTTGTTACACTCAAACAGTGTCTCTTCTCATATGCTGAACTGGTCGCATTGTGGATTTTGGTTAAAACATGATTTTGGACAATGTTCATGGAACTCAGTTTAAAACGTACTTGCAGACTTGAAAACCCTTGCCTATTGTAGAGCGCGCCTCCTACTTCCACTGCTGAACGAAAACCCATGATTTTGGACCCTGTTTTCATGCGAAAAGGCTAAAAGAAATGTTTCACGTTTGTTACACTCAAACAGTGTCTCCTCTCATATGCTGAACTGGTCGCATTGTGGATTTTGGTTAAAACATGATTTTGGACAATGTTCATGGAACTCAGTTTAAAACGTACTTGCAGACTTGAAAACCCTTGCCTATTGTAGAGCGCGCCTCCTACTTCCACTGCTGAACGAAAACCCATGATTTTGAACCCTGTTTTCATGCGAAAAGGCTAAAAGAAATGTTTCACGTTTGTTACACTCAAACAGTGTCTCCTCTCATATGCTGAACTGGTCGCATTGTGGATTTTGGTTAAAACATGATTTTGGTCAATGTTCATGGAACTCAGTTTAAAACGTACTTGCAGACTTGAAAACCCTTGCCTATTGTAGAGCGCGCCTCCTACTTCCACTGCTGAACGAAAACCCATGATTTTGGACCCTGTTTTCATGCGAAAAGGCTAAAAGAAATGTTTCACGTTTGTTACACTCAAACAGTGTCTCTTCTCATATGCTGAACTGGTCGCATTGTGGATTTTGGTTAAAACATGATTTTGGACAATGTTCATGGAACTCAGCTTAAAACGTACTTGCAGACTTGAAAACCCTTGCCTATTGTAGAGCGCGCCTCCTACTTCCACTGCTGAACGAAAACCCATGATTTTGGACCCTGTTTTCATGCGAAAAGGCTAAAAGAAATGTTTCACGTTTGTTACACTCAAACAGTGTCTCCTCTCATATGCTGAACTGGTCGCATTGTGGATTTTGGTTAAAACATGATTTTGGACAATGTTCATGGAACTCAGTTTAAAACGTACTTGCAGACTTGAAAACCCTTGCCTATTGTAGAGCGCGCCTCCTACTTCCACTGCTGAACGAAAACCCATGATTTTGGACCCTGTTTTCATGCGAAAAGGCTAAAAGAAATGTTTCACGTTTGTTACACTCAAACAGTGTCTCTTTTCATATGCTGAACTGGTCGCATTGTGGATTTTGGTTAAAACATGATTTTGGACAATGTTCATGGAACTCAGTTTAAAACGTACTTGCAGACTTGAAAACCCTTGCCTATTGTAGAGCGCGCCTCCTACTTCCACTGCTGAACGAAAACGCATGATTTTGGACCCTGTTTTCATGCGAAAAGGCTAAAAGAAATGTTTCACGTTTGTTACACTCAAACAGTGTCTCCTCTCATATGCTGAACTGGTCGCATTGTGGATTTTGGTTAAAACATGATTTTGGACAATGTTCATGGAACTCAGTTTAAAACGTACTTGCAGACTTGAAAACCCTTGCCTATTGTAGAGCGCGCCTCCTACTTCCACTGCTGAACGAAAACCCATGATTTTGGACCCTGTTTTCATGCGAAAAGGCTAAAAGAAATGTTTCACGTTTGTTACACTCAAACAGTGTCTCCTCTCATATGCTGAACTGGTCGCATTGTGGATTTTGGTTAAAACATGATTTTGGACAATGTTCATGGAACTCAGTTTAAAACGTACTTGCAGACTTGAAAACCCTTGCCTATTGTAGAGCGCGCCTCCTACTTCCACTGCTGAACGAAAACCCATGATTTTGGACCCTGTTTTCATGCGAAAAGGCTAAAAGAAATGTTTCACGTTTGTTACACTCAAACAGTGTCTCCTCTCATATGCTGAACTGGTCGCATTGTGGATTTTGGTTAAAACATGATTTTGGACAATGTTCATGGAACTCAGTTTAAAACGTACTTGCAGACTTGAAAACCCTTGCCTATTGTAGAGCGCGCCTCCTACTTCCACTGCTGAACGAAAACCCATGATTTTGGACCCTGTTTTCATGCGAAAAGGCTAAAAGAAATGTTTCACGTTTGTTACACTCAAACAGTGTCTCTTCTCATATGCTGAACTGGTCGCATTGTGGATTTTGGTTAAAACATGATTTTGGACAATGTTCATGGAACTCAGCTTAAAACGTACTTGCAGACTTGAAAACCCTTGCCTATTGTAGAGCGCGCCTCCTACTTCCACTGCTGAACGAAAACCCATGATTTTGGACCCTGTTTTCATGCGAAAAGGCTAAAAGAAATGTTTCACGTTTGTTACACTCAAACAGTGTCTCCTCTCATATGCTGAACTGGTCGCATTGTGGATTTTGGTTAAAACATGATTTTGGACAATGTTCATGGAACTCAGTTTAAAACGTACTTGCAGACTTGAAAACCCTTGCCTATTGTAGAGCGCGCCTCCTACTTCCACTGCTGAACGAAAACCCATGATTTTGGACCCTGTTTTCATGCGAAAAGGCTAAAAGAAATGTTTCACGTTTGTTACACTCAAACAGTGTCTCTTTTCATATGCTGAACTGGTCGCATTGTG
>NW_028157593.1:0-5000 GCF_964263955.1 Coregonus lavaretus
AGTTTTCAGCTGTGCTAACATAATTGCAAAATAGTTTTTAATGATCAATTAGTCTTTTAAAATGATAAACTTGGATTAGCAAACACAACCTGCCATTGGAACACAGGACTGATGGTTGCTGATAATGGGCCTCTGCACGCCTATGTAGATATTCCATAAAAAATCAGCCGTTTCCAGCTACAATAGCCATTTACAACATTAACAATGTCTACACTGTATTTCTGATCAATTTGATGTTATTTTAATGGACAAAAAAATTGCTTTTCTTTCGAAAACAAGGACATTTTCTAACTTTTGAACGGTAGTGTATATGAGTAGTGTGTTCAACTGTCTCTCTGTCTCTGTCTCTGTCTCTGTCTCTCTCTGTCTCTGTAGGAGCGTGTGTGTGACAGTCAGTCCCCCTCTCCGTCTCTAGAAGACACACACACTCCTCTCCTCTCTCAGCACTCCTCACATCTCAGCTCTACAACGTCACCAGACCCTCTGAACCACGACACAGACCTTACTGAAAGAGACATATTAGTGCACATTCAAAAAATGGCAAGAGAGAAAGGTGAGTCTCTGTGTGTCTCACACACACACACACACACACACACACACACACACACACACACAGACACACAGACACACAGACACACACACAAACACACACACACATATTTTAGCACACTCTCTGACAGACACACACACACACACACTACTGTATATATGGTAATTATATATAAAGTTAGTATTCTGATAATCACTCCTCGAAACTAATTACCCACTCATCAATGTTATGCTGGGCCATATGGACAAAAAGTCAAGCGATAAATTGACCCATTTTGCTCGATAAGTATAACCACCAGTTACTTTACCATTAGAGGCAGGGCTCTAGACTGACTTTACCATTAGAGGGAGGACTCTAGACTGACTTTACCATTAGAGGGAGGACTCTAGACTGACTTTACCATTAGAGGGAGGACTCTAGACTGCCTTTACCATTAGAGGGAGGACTCTAGACTGACTTTACCATTAGAGGGAGGACTCTAGACTGACTTTACCATTAGAGGGAGGACTCTAGACTGACTTTTTACATTAGAGGGAGGGCTCTAGACTGACTTTACCATTAGAGGGAGGGCTCTAGACTGACTTTACCATTAGAAGGAGGACTCTATACTGACTTTACCATTAGAGGGAGGACTCTAGACTGACTTTACCATTAGAGGGAGGACTCTATACTGACTACCATTAGAGGGAGGACTCTAGACTGACTTTACCATTAGAGGGAGGACTCTAGACTGACTTTACCATTAGAGGGAGGACTCTAGACTGACTTTACCATTAGAAGGAGGACTCTAGACTGACTTTACCATTAGAGGGAGGACTCTAGACTGACTTTACCATTAGAGGGAGGACTCTAGACTGACTTTACCATTAGAGGGAGGACTCTAGACTGACTTTACCATTAGAGGGAGGACTCTAGACTGACTTTACCATTAGAGGGAGGACTCTAGACTGACTTTTTACATTAGAGGGAGGGCTCTAGACTGACTTTACCATTAGAGGGAGGGCTCTAGACTGACTTTACCATTAGAAGGAGGACTCTATACTGACTTTACCATTAGAGGGAGGACTCTAGACTGACTTTACCATTAGAGGGAGGACTCTATACTGACTACCATTAGAGGGAGGACTCTATACTGACTTTACCATTAGAGGGAGGACTCTAGACTGACTTTACCATTAGAGGGAGGACTCTAGACTGACTTTACCATTAGAAGGAGGACTCTAGACTGACTTTACCATTAGAGGGAGGACTCTAGACTGACTACCATTAGAGGGAGGACTCTAGACCGACTTTACCATTAGAGGGAGGACTCTAGACTGACTTTACCATTAGAGGGAGGACTCTAGACTGACTTTACCATTAGAGGGAGGACTCTAGACTGACTTTACCATTAGAAGGAGGGCTCTAGACTGACTTTACCATTAGAGGGAGGACTCTAGACTGACTTTACCATTAGAGGGAGGGCTCTATACTGACTTTACCATTAGAGGGAGGGCTCTATACTGACTTTACCATTAGAGGGAGGACTCTAGACAGACTTTACCATTAGAGGGAGGACTCTAGACCGACTTTACCATTAGAGGGAGGACTCTAGACTGACTTTACCATTAGAGGGAGGACTCTAGACTGACTTTTTACATTAGAGGGAGGACTCTAGACTGACTTTACCATTAGAGGGAGGACTCTAGACTGACTTTACCATTAGAGGGAGGACTCTAGACTGACTTTACCATTAGAGGGAGGACTCTAGACTGACTTTACCATTAGAGGGAGGACTCTAGACTAACTTTACCATTAGAGGGAGGACTCTAGACTGACTTTTTACATTAGAGGGAGGACTCTAGACTGACTTTACCATTAGAGTGAGGACTCTAGACCGACTTTACCATTAGAGGGAGGACTCTATACTGACTTTACCATTAGAGGGAGGACTCTAGACTGACTTTACCATTAGAGGGAGGACTCTAGACTGACTTTACCATTAGAGGGAGGACTCTAGACTGACTTTACCATTAGAGGGAGGACTCTATACTGACTTTACCATTAGAGGGAGGACTCTAGACTGACTTTACCATTAGAGGGAGGACTCTAGACTGACTTTACCGTTAGAGGGAGGACTCTAGACTGACTTTACCATTAGAGGGAGGACTCTAGACTGACTTTACCATTAGAGGGAGGACTCTATACTGACTTTACCATTAGAGGGAGGACTCTAGACTGACTTTACCATTAGAGGGAGGACTCTATACTGACTTTACCATTAGAGGGAGGACTCTAGACTGACTTTACCATTAGAGGGAGGACTCTAGACTGACTTTACCATTAGAGGGAGGACTCTAGACTGACTTTACCATTAGAGGGAGGACTCTAGACTGACTTTACCATTAGAGGGAGGACTCTATACTGACTTTACCATTAGAGGGAGGACTCTAGACTGACTTTACCATTAGAGGGAGGACTCTAGACTGACTTTACCATTAGAGGGAGGACTCTAGACTGACTTTTTACATTAGAGGGAGGGCTCTATACTGACTTTTTCCACTGCTAAGTAAGACATGAAAGAAGTTAGCTATTTCATCTAACATTTTCAGGGAATGCATGATGGATATTTTGATGTGCAACATGTTAAAAATGGATCCAGAATAACCTTTTTTATTTTATTTGTATTTTGGGGGGGCTCTTTAGAGATTAATTTGCCTGCATGTTTTGTGCATATTATTATCCTAGGCTATATTTAACATAATTCACCTCCTGAGGAAGTGAGAACTGAAAACGCTTTAGCTAGATCGCTAACTCTAAATATGATATTAATGCTAGATAATCCATGCAATTGATCGAACTGTAAATGTAGTGTCCTACAAAACTTTCCATTGGTAGGCCTATATAGGCTACTTGATGTATTCACCGCTCCGCTCCGTTCTGCTGGCGCATCATCGCAGTGACATACTCTGTAAAGTGATGTTATTCATCTATATTGACAGTTGAAAAATAATTATACTCGCATAAAGCTGACACTCTCCTCTTTTGGAGTGGTTGTTTTAAGAACTGGGTCTTTCCCACAGTTACGTTTCAAAATGTTGCTCAACTGTCAGTATGCTTGCGCTTATCAGAACGCATCTCTCCCGTCAGTCCGTGTGTAAAGGAGGGAGAGGGAGTGAGAGCCAGCAGCGAAACAGGGACAGGGCAGATACTTTCATTGCAGGTTAAATGCACATTACTGTTGACCAAATAATGGTTTTAAAACCAGGAACGTCACCGAAATAATAAGACGTAAGCAAAATTGCTTCAGTAAAAGGAGTTCAACGTTGGTGTCGGCCCAGCTTTAGGGTCTTTATCCATGTTAATTGCACAACACTCTATACAGATATCAGAGTTATCCGTGTTCATTTCAAAACACAGGTATCAGAGTTATCCTTGTTCATTTCACAACACAGGTATCAGAGTTATCCTTGTTCATTTCACAACACAGGTATCAGAGTTATCCATGTTCATTTCACAACACAGGTATCAGAGTTGTCAGTGTTCATTTCACAACACAGGTATCAGAGTTGTCAGTGTTCATTTCACAACACAGGTATCAAAGTTGTCAGTGTTCATTTCACAACACAGGTATCAAAGTTGTCAGTGTTCATTTCACAACACAGGTATCAGAGTTATCCATGTTTAAGGCATTAAGATTTGAGAGCGAAGGAGGAGAGAAGAGGGAGGAGTCGATGCTTTCATAGTCTCGCTTTGCCATTGCTCCAAAATCCCATCGTTGTCACGCCCTTTGACCTCTCCTCTCACTATTGCCGTCCTTCCATATTAGTCTGTCCTTTTTCAACAGGAGGAGGAAGGTCCATTCATCCCCTTATACATACTGCTTGTATACAAATCATTACTAACCCTCTCTCTTACAGAAGACTCCTCATTTGATAGGCTGTCCTCAGGCCAGGCCCTGCCCCCTGGCTTCCCTGCTCCGTTCCTATTCGCTGCCGGCATTTCCTCTGTCGAGACTCTACTCACCAACATACAGGCAAGATAATTACCTGGATGAGTTGAAGTCACTATTATTCATGTCATTCCTTTCCTTCATTTCTATTGTTGACCATATAGCCGGTCTCATTTGTGACGTCAAGTTCTCTAGCTATAGTCTTAATAGATATACTCAAGAGCTTATTTGTAGACATAAGTTAAAACTCCCTCTTTCTCCCTCTCTCTGTCTCTCTCTCTCTCTCTCCCCATCTCTCTCTCTCTCCCCATCTCTCTCTCTCTCCCCATCTCTCTCTCTCTCTCTCTCTCTCTTTTCATCTCTCTCTTTTCATCTCTCTCTTTTCATCTCTCTCTTCTCAGGGCTTGCTGAAGGTGGCTGTAGAGAATGCCAGTGTCCAGGACAAACAGATCCAGGCAGAGAAGAGAGAACTGAAGATGGAGCTGTACAGAGAGAGAGAATTGAGAGAGAGTCTGGAGA
>NW_028157593.1:10000-19366 GCF_964263955.1 Coregonus lavaretus
TCTCCATCCTTCTCCCTCTCTCCATCCCGCCCTCTCTCCATCCCTCCCTCCATCCATCCATCCCTCCCTCTCTCTCCATCCCTCCCTCTCTCTCCATCCCTCCCTCTCTCTCCATCCATCCATCCCTCCCTCTCTCTCCATCCCGCCCTCTCTCCATCCCTCCCTCTCTCCCTCCCTCCCTCTCTCTCCATCCATCCATCCCTCCCTCCCTCCCTCTCTCCATCCCTCCCTCCCTCCCTCCCTCCCTCCCTCTCTCTCCATCCCTCCCTCTCTCTCCATCCATCCCTCCCTCCCTCTCCATCCCGCCCTCTCTCCATCCCTCCCTCTCCATCCATCCCTCCCTCCCTCTCTCTCCATCCTTCTCTCTCTCTCCATCCCTTTCTCTCTATCACTTCATCCATCCATCTCTCATTTCTTAATGGAGTGGATGATGTAATTTCGAGAGAGAGAGAGAATGTCTAGTAAAACACTACCTGTCATTATGCATCATTCTGTTAATGAAGGGAATTAGAACACTGGCACCTCATACTGTGGGGTGTCAGTGTCTCCTGTCCTCTCCTCTCTGCAATGATAACTTCTTATTACCACAGACATCTGCGATTCATCATCATTTACTGTGATTACTCATCATTTACCGCCGTTGGCCGACATCCGCGTAGCAGATGTTCTGGTGGAGTTGGGAGGTGTAACTGCGGTATGAGCTGACGCTGTGAGTGGCTGCTCTTGTTTTCACAAGCACTTCCTTATTGTCTTTGCTGCGACAGAAGTTCAAGACGGCGCTAGAAAGTGCAGGCTAGTAGATGTCTTCATTTAATTTGGATGAGGGGATTTATGCCGTGTGTTTGAACTTGGAGCGCGGCTGCATGGGATTTGTCAGATTATAGTCAGGTGTGGTTTCGTTCATCCAATGGCAGTGTCCCATAAGATAGCATCCAATGGCAGTGTCCCATAAGATTGCATCCAATGGCAGTGCCCCATAAGATTGCATCCAATGGCAGTGTCCCATAAGATTGCATCCAATGGCAGTGTCCCATAAGATTGCATCCAATGGCAGTGTCCGCGATAAGATAGCATCCAATGGCAGTGTCCGCGATAAGATAGCATCCAATGGCAGTATCCGCGATAAGAGGAGGAGGATCCGCCTGTGGGTTTGGCTTCAGATCCACAGATCCACCTCCGACCAAAACAAGCAATCTGATTGGATCTAGTCCTAGCTCTCCTTCCTTCCCTCTCTCCCCTTACGCAGGCTTGCTTGATAGGGCAGTGTGTGTGTGGCCCACTGAACTGATAACCCAATAAACAGTTGTTTCCAAAGCCGTACACGTTTATTCTGGAGCAGAACCATGGATTGTTTTGTTGTTCCATCTGTCACTCGCTGCTTTGACGTGATCGATGACAGTACACACCTGCCTCTGTCTGGGGATTAAAGGAAACTTATGCTATGTACACACACGCACAAACACACAGTCTCTCTCTGCCCCTCTCTCTGTGACTCAGTACGGAATTCAATCCGTAGAGCGCCTGTCCACAGTGCGCCTTTTGACGCCAATGTTCCCGCATTTGTGGAGAAAGCATTCAGGGGTAAGGGGCTGCATATGTCGTCTCAATCCGAAATTACCTTTTAAACATCGAGCGCTCTGTAACACCGATCACAATGTATGTAGCTCTGGATAAGATCGTCAAAAGGTTCTACAGCTGCAGAGGGTAGCGAGTACGGCCCGGTACATCACCGCCTGCCATCCAGGACCTCTATACCAGGCGGTGTCTGAGGAAGGCCCTAAACATTTTCAAAGATTCCAGCCACCCAAGCCGTAGACTGTTCTCTCTCTCTCTGCTTCCGCACGGCAAGCGGTACCGATGCACCAAGTCTGGAACCAACAGGACCCTGAATAGCTTCTACCCCCCCCCCCCCCCCCCCAAGCCATAAGACTGCTAAACCAGATGACTAAATAGCTAATCAATATCTAATCAAATGGCGACCCGTCCCACACACTCACACACCCTTACACTGACACCCCCCCCCCCCCCCCCCCCTCAGTTTTATCATTGGAATGTGATACAAAACGAGGCAACGGTGTGCTTTAGGAACATGCGGACGCCTCCGAGCGGTCGGGTAGTCTGTTTGGAGTGTTTCTCTGACTGGATAAAAATAATAATGTCCCCCCCCCCACTTATAAAACAAAAGTTGCGTCCCTGCCCCTACCTATATGTACATAGATACCTCAATTACCTCATACCCCTGCCCATGGACTCAGTGCTGGTACTTCCTGTATATAGCCATGTTATTACCTTGTACTTCCTGTATATAGCCATGTTATTACCTTGTACTTCCTGTATATAGCCATGTTATTACCTTGTACCCCTGCCCATGGACTCAGTGCTGGGACTTCCTGTATATAGCCATGTTATTACCTGGTACCCCTGCCCATCGACTCAGTACTGGTACTTCCTGTATATAGCCATGTTATTACCTGGTACTTCCTGTATATAGCCATGTTATTACCTGGTACTTCCTGTATATAGCCATGTTATTACCTGGTACTTCCTGTATATAGCCATGTTATTACCTGGTACTCCCTGTATATAGCCATGTTATTACCTGGTACTCCCTGTATATAGCCATGTTATTACCTGGTACTCCCTGTATATAGCCATGTTATTACCTGGTACTTCCTGTATATAGCCATGTTATTTTTACTGGTTATTGTTATTCACTGTGTATTTATTTGTACCTTTAACTCTGTTGGAAAAAGACCCATAAGTAAGTCAGCATTTCTCTGCTACTCTACACTGTTTGTTGTTTACGAAGCATGTGACATAACATTTGATTTTGAATTTTAAATTACTAAAATTTCAAATGTAAACGAAACCTGGTCCAAATGTTTTCTTCCTAGAGGTCATTGTCCTCATGAATGTATGATCTGAAGATAGAATGCAGTTCAATAAAAGATTTGGCCTCAGGGGTACCACTTGAGTTCACATTAGGACAGACCACCCAGCTTCAGAACAGAGAAACATTCCCAACGGACCCTAAATCTCACACACTTTCTCTTTTTACATCCAGTTACTTTTTAAGCTCTCTCTCTTTCTCACGTCCCCAGTACAGTGATCTCTTGCCAAGTTACATTGTTTGGGAAAATAACACAGAAGGGATTCTAATACGGTATGACTCTTAAGAAAATAGTTTAATTGTGTCTTTTCACATGCATTCTCAGAAGATGACCCATTCAGAGTGGGAGGGAGAGAGAGAGAATAGAGACAGACAGCAACCAGAATCTTTAGAATTTAGAACCCGCTAGACTCGGACACTCTCCCTCTTTTTACTGCTGCTACAACTCAAATAAAACTTTATTGAGCGTACCCAGACACCCACAGGTAAAAATGTAAAAACTTTATTGAGCATACCCAGACACCCCACAGGTAAAAATGAAAAACTACCACGGGTAGTTTGGGGAGTGAGCGCAGATCGAGGAGAAGACCAAACTCACTGCTGTTTTAATGAAGTCAAGAGGTCTCTGTCCACAGTGATTAGGGTCCTGGCTGACCCCTGGCTGTTTTAATCAAGATGAGAGGGAGGGGAGAGGAGAGGAGGATGTCTGTTAAAAGGAGAGGAGACAGGAGAAAGGAGGGGAGAAAGGAGAGGAGAAAAGAGTGGAGAGGAGAAACTAGTGGAGAAAAGAGAGGGAGGGGAGAGGAGAAAGGAGAGGTGTAGGGGGGAGAGGAGAAAGGAGATGATAGGAGTGAAGAAAGGGGAGTGGAGAAAGGAGAGAAGAGGAGAGGAGAAAGGAGAGGAGAGGAAATGCGAGGAGAGGAGAAAGGAGTGGAGAAAGGAGTGGAGAGGAGAAAGGAGTGGAGAATAGAGAGAGAGGACAGAGGAGAGGATAGAGGAGAAGAGAAGAGAAAGGAGAGGAGAAGAGAAAGGAAAGGAAAGGAGAGGAAAAAGGAGAGGAGAAGAAAAAGGAAAGGAGAGGAGAAGAAAAAGGAGAGGAGAAAGGAGAGGAGTTGAGAAAGGTAGGAGAAAGGACTGGATATAGGAGAAAGGAGAGGAGTAGAGAAAAGAGAGGAGAATGCAGAGGAGAAAGGAGAGAGGAGGGGAGAGGAGAGGAGAAAGGGGATGAGAAAGGAGTACGGAGTGGAGAGAGGAGAGGAGAAAGGAGAGGGGAGAGGAGAAAGGAGGGGAGAGGAGTGGAGAAAGGAGAGGAGAGGTGAAATGAGAGGAGTGGAGAAAGGAGAGGAGAAATGGGGGAGAGAAGAAAGGAGAGGAGAAGAGAGGAGAGGAGGGAGGAGAAGAGAAAGGAGATGCAAGGAGGGGAGAAAGGAGAGGACAGGAGTGGAGAAAGGAGTGGAAAGGGGAGGCAAGGGGAGAGGAGAGGAGATGAGAAGAGAAAGGAGAGGAGAAAGGAGTGGAGTGGAGAAATGAGAGGAGTGGAGAAAGATGAGGAGAAGAGAAAGGAGTGGAGAGGAGAAAGGAGAGGATATAGGAGAAAGGAGAGGAGTAGACAAAAGAGAGGAAATGAGAGGAGAATGTAGAGGAGAGGAGAAAGGAGAGGAGGGAGTAGAGGAGAGAGGGGAGGAGAAAGGAGTGGAGAAAGGAGAGGAGAGTAGAGGAGAGGGGAAAGGAAAGGAAAGAAGAAAGGAGATGAGAAAGGAGAGGAGAAGAGAAAGGAGTGGAGAGGAGAAGGTAGAAGAGTGGAGTAGGGAGAGTAGAGGAGAAAGGAGAGGAGTGTCGAAAGGAGAGGAGAAGAGAAAGGAAAGGGAAGGAGAGGAGAAATGGGAGGACAGGAGTGAAGAAAGGAGAGGAGAGGAAATGAAAAAGGAGAGGAGAGGAGAAATCAGAGGAGTGGAGAAAGGAGAAGAGAAGAGAGGAGAAACGAGAGGAGAAATGGGGGAGAGAAGAGAAAGGAGAGGAGAGAGGAGAGGAGAAGAGAAAGGAGAGGAGAGAGGAGAGGAGGGGAGAGAGGAGAGGAGAGGAGAAATGAGAGGAGTGGAGAAAGGAGAGGAGAAAGGAGAAGATAGAAGAAAGGAGAGGAGTAGAGAAAAGAGAGTAGAGAAAATAGAGGAAAGGAGAGGAGAATGCAGGGGACAGAGGAAAGGAGAAAGGAGAGAGGAGAGGAGCGGAGAAAGGAGAGTAGAGGAGAAAGGAGAGGAGTGGAGAAAGGAGAAAGGAGAGGAGTGGAGAAAGGAGAAAGGAGAGGAGAGGAGAAAGGAGAGGAGAGTGGAAAGGAGAGGAGAGGAGAAATGAGAGGAGAGGAGGAGTGGAGAAAGGAGGGGAGAGAGAAGAAAGGAGAGGAGTGGAGTAAGGAGAAGAGAAATGGGGAGAGAAGAAAGGAGAGGAGAAGAGAAAGAAGAGGAGAGGAGAGGAGAAATGAGAGGAGAAAGGAGAAGAGAGAGGAGAGGAGAGGAGAGGAGAGGAGAAAGGAGAGGTGTAGAGAAAAGAGGAAAGGAGAGGAGAATGCAGGGGAGAGAGGAGAGGAGAAAGGAGAGGAGAGGAGAAAGGAAAGGAGAGGAGAGGAGAGGAGATGTGAGGAAAGGGCGATGAGGGAGCACATCACCTTTCATCTCCTTACACCCTGAAAACTGTTATCTCAGTGGTGCTAGCAAGCCCAGGAGGCCATAGTGTAAGTTGGCCTCCACTTAAGGGCAGGTTTAGGGATGCAGGGAGGAGAGCGTGATGGAGGGAGGAGAGAGGGCTACAGGGATGAGAGAAAATATGGGTGGGAAGAAAGTGCGTACTAACACAACAGAACAACTGCTTTTGGGCAGAAACTATTTTAGTGTTTAGAAAAGGGGGATGAAGGGAGAGGTGTGATGCTTCATCCTTTTGAGCAGTAACTATTTAAACATATTTAGAGGAGAGGGATGGAGGGAGGAGGGGAAACGGAGGAACGAAGGAGGGAGAGGTGTGATACTTGGTCTGACTACTTTAATATAACCAGCTAAACATGCAAACCTATTATTATGGTTGGGGAGTGACTGATAATCTTATTACTAAAAAAAACTATCTGTAATCAGTTATGTTACCAGCAAAAATATAATAATCAGATTACAGATTACTTTTGAAAAACGAGATAATTTTTTTAAATAATTACTTATTGCATTATTTTTCAATGTAAAAATGATGTTTGTGAAAAAAAGACATTATGGCACCATTCTGCTTTCTCAGTGACATTCAATGCAGCACTGAAACATGGAGCAAGTTTAAGTTTGTTCCACCTGAGCGAGTCTGACCACAAGTCAGAGACCACTATGATGTCAGAGCCCATTATGATGTCAGAGTCCATTATGATGTCAGAGATCACTATGATGTCAGATATCACTATGATGTATGAGGCCACTATGATGTCAGAGTCCATTATGATGTCAGAGAACCACTATGATGTCAGAGACCATTATGATGTCAGAGATCACTATGATGTCAGAACCCACTATGATGTCAGAGGCCACTATGATGTCAGTGTCCATTATGATGTCAGAGACCACTATGATGTCAGTGTCCATTATGATGTCAGAGACCACTATGATGACACACCAAACGTGTTGGATGGATCCTTTTAGTCTTCTTCTAATGTCTCTTAAGGGGACAGTAATCTAAAAGTAACTGAAAGTAATCAGATTACTTTACTTAGTTTTGGGTAATCCAAAAGTTACGTTGCTGATTACAATTGTGGACAGTTAACTAGCAACTGTAACGGACTACATTTAGAAAGTAACCTACCCAACCCTGCTTGCTTGCGTGTGTGTTTATTCTTGAGGGTAATAACATGCCTTGTGCAAAGCTAAATGTGGAAGGGTGTGAGAGTCAGATCAAGAACACAATTTTCACACCTCCTACCAATGTTCCCTCTAATTGTTTCCGGCACTGAGCAAATTTCAGGTCTGCTGAGCACAAACTTGAAGGTTGTGAAAATTCTGTGCAACTTCCGGCGTGCGTTTACTGTGATCACTGAGGCTGAACCCGCTTTAAGTTTTAACAGTGGCCCAGTAGGCTACTGTGGCTATGTGATCATAATGTAGGCCTACCAGAGTGGACTACCATCAAAAACCATGGAGAAAATGCATCCCATAACATTTTAACATGGAAATAGCTGTTGTATCATTCAGCCAACAGAAGCAGACAATATGTGGTGTTCAATGTAGGCCTTCAATATCCTGTAAAAAAAACATGCAGGGCTTGACATGAACCTGTTTATCCACTTGTTCTTCTGACAAGGTGGTGACTGAAAATGCTGTTTGTGTTGTTTGATGCAAGAAACTTTACAAAATAAAATGCATTATTATTCCCATACCATTATTACAGAGAATCAGACAAATTATGCAAACCTCTGCCTATTGGCTACTTAGCTTATTCAAGCCTGTCTAATACAACACTGCCCCTTTAAGAAATAAAAAGCTCTTTACCTGATTGGCTTTTCAAAGATGTCTAGAAATGTACACTACCTGTTCAAAAGTTTGGGGTCACTTAGAAATGTCCTTGTTTTCGAAGGAAAAGCTTTTTCTGGACTGATGTTTGCTGATAATGGGCCTCTATGCGCCTAAGTAGATATTCCATAAAAAAGCTATTTACCTGACTGGCTTTTCAAAGATGTCTAGAAATGGACACATTTTGTGCTCTTGTAGGAAGCAATCACTCCCCTATTGCTGACTACAAATGATCTATAACTGGGATAATAACTCACTGACTAGCAAAGGATATGAACAAATGATCTATAACTGGGCTAATAACTCACTAACTAGCAAAGGATATGAACAAATGATCTATAACTGGGCTAATAACTCACTAACTAGCAAAGGATATGAACAAATGATCTATAACTGGGCTAATAACTCACTAACTAGCAAAGGATATGAACAAAATGATCTATAACTGGGCTAATAACTCACTAACTAGAAAAGGATATTAACTAAATGTGCACACGTGGTTACAAGCAGCAATGACAGTCTCTCTCTAGTCATGGTTTTAAACGTTTTGAAATCTCACAGTATCAACTTTGCTGTATTCGTTGAGTCTCTCTCTAGTCTTGGTTTTAAACGTTTTGAAATCTCACAGAATCAACTTTGCTGTATTCGTTGAGTCTCTCTCTAGTCTTGGTTTTAAACGTTTTGAAATCTCACAGCATCAACTTTGCTTTCTTTTATGCCTGTTACTTTACTGCAGACAAGGTCATCTGAGACATCCGATTGGCCAGCGGTAGGCCTATCGTGCACTTGGTTTGCTCTCCGGGCCCGCCTTCAGACACATAAAATGGTTCAAAATGGCAACAGTTCGCCTACCCGCCGTGCAGGGAAGCTGAATCGGGTGCACCTACCATCAACAGCCCAAGACGAATATATATATAAAAATATATATATACAAACACAAGGCTTTATCGTTGGGTTTTTACAGAAATGTTTGGTGAATGACTAGGAATGCCTTGGAGATCGACCAGTGGATCGCGGTCGCCCGGTTGTTGACCACTGCTCTTTGAAAGTTGAGTGAAGTTCAATCTCATGCTTCTCTCTGTGGGCTGATATTTCTCTGTGGGCTGATATTTCTCTGTGGGCTGATATTTTCGGCGTTTAGAGGGAACATTGCATCCTACTAGACCTTTTGGCCATAGAGTACTTACAGTGGGGAAAAAAAGTATTTAGTCAGCCACCAATTGTGCAAGTTCTCCCACTTAAAAAGATGAGAGACGCCTGTAATTTTCATCATAGGTACACGTCAACTATGACAGACAAATTGAGAATATTTTTTCCAGAAAATCACATTGTAGGATTTTTAATGAATTTATTAGCAAATTATGGTGGAAAATAAGTATTTGGTCACCTACAAACAAGCAAGATTTCTGGCTCTCACAGACCTGTAACTTCTTCTTTAAGAGGCTCCTCTGTCCTCCACTCGTTACCTGTATTAATGGCACCTGTTTGAACTTGTTATCAGTATAAAAGACACCTGTCCACAACCTCAAACAGTCACACTCCAAACTCCACTATGGCCAAGACCAAAGAGCTGTCAAAGGACACCAGAAACAAAATTGTAGACCTACACCAGGCTGGGAAGACTGAATCTGCAATAGGTAAGCAGCTTGGTTTGAAGAAATCAACTGTGGGAGCAATTATTAGGAAATGGAAGACATACAAGACCACTGATAATCTCCCTCGATCTGGGGCTCCACACAAGATCTCACCCCGTGGGGTCAAAATGATCACAAGAACGGTGAGCAAAAATCCCAGAACCACACGGGGGGACCTAGTGAATGACCTGCAGAGAGCTGGCACCAAAGTAACAAAGCCTACCATCAGTAACACACTACGCCGCCAGGGACTCAAATACTGCAGTGCGAGACGTGTCCCCCTGCTTAAGCCAGTACATGTCCAGGCCCGTCT
>NW_028157592.1:20000-56437 GCF_964263955.1 Coregonus lavaretus
ACCACTATTACTACTACCACTACTACTACTACCACTTCTACCACTACTACTACTACTACTACTACTACTACTACTACTACTACCACTACTACTACTACTACTACTACCACTACCACTACCACTACTACTACTACCACTACTACCACTACCACTACCACTACTACTACTACCACTACCACCACTACCCCTACCACTACCACTACCACTACCACTACCACTACCACTACTACTACTACTACTACTACTACTACTACTACTACTAAATAGTTGAAAATACAGAGGTGTACAGAGAGAGACAGATGTTGCTTTTTATGCATAATGTGGTTCATGTATATGACTTAAATTTGTTAGTTTAATAATGTGATGTAGCTAGGTACAGATGTAGGATCTCATTTCAGCCAGTTTGCAGGAAAACAATCCTGCAGCAACAGGAAATGTGAATTATTATGTGGATTATAATTAATGCACATTTATGTAGGGATTGAAGCCTTTTTAAACCACAAATACACTACAAGTTTTACATTTCCTGCATACGTCTGTAGAGTCCATCATGTCGGGTCAGTGAAACTCACACTTATACACTGTGTTTAGAACAAGGTGCTAACCTCATGGGACCTGTTAAATGGTGTAGACTCATAGAGAGGGAGAAGGAGAAAGTGAGAGAGACAGAGTGAGTGAGAAAGGGAGAGAGAGAAAAGAGGAGAGAGAGACACATATTAGAGACACATATTTCCCTCAGATTACACAGACACAAAGAATTAGAAAACAAACCCAATTTTGATAAACTCCCTTATCTACTGGGTGAAATACCACAGTGTGCAATCACAGCAGCAATATTTGTGACCTATTGCCACAAGAAAAGGGCAACCAGTGAAGAACAAACACCATTGTAAATACAACCCATATTTATGTTTATTTATTTTCATTTTTGTACTTTAACTATATACACATTGTTACAACACTGTATATGTACATAATATGACATTTGAAGTGTCTTTATTCTCTGGGAACTTCTGAGTGTAAGGTTTACTGTTCATTCTTGTTGTTTATTTGACTTTTGTTTACTATCTACTTCACTTGCTTTGTCAATGTTAACATACGTTTCCCATGCCAACAAAGCCCTTAAATTGAATTGAATTGAATTGAGAGACAGAGAGAGGCAGAGAGACAGAGAGGCAGATACAGAGAGACAGAGAGATAGAGAGACAGGGAGACAGAGAGACAGAGAGACAGAAAGACAGAGAGACAGAGAGATAGAGAGACAGACAGAGAGACATAGAGGCAGAGAGACAGAGACAGAAGGATAGAGAGACAGAGAGGCAGAGAGGCAGAAAGATAGAGAGACAGAGACAGAGAGACATAGAGACAGAAAGATAGAGAGGCAGAGAGACAGATACACAGAAAGACAGAGACACAGAGAGATAGAGAGGCAGAGAGGCAGAGAGACAGAGAGACAGAGAGACAGAGAGACAGAGAGGCAGAGAGATAGAGAAACAGAGACAGAGAGACATAGAGACAGAAAGATAGAGGCAGAGAGACAGATACACAGAAAGACAGAGACACAGAGAGATAGAGAGGCAGAGAGACAGAGAGACAGAGAGACATAGAGATAGACAGAGAGATAGACAGAGAGACAGAGAGACAGAGAGACAGAGAGTGACAAAGCCAGTCAGCATCCTTTCACTTTTGACAAATGAATAATTTAACATTCAGCCTTATGCATGGGAGGTGTGTGTTTGTCGGCAGGGGGTGCTAAAAAGAGAAGTTTAATAAGCTAATGTTCCCCTACGCCTAAAGGAAAGACCCTGCTTGGTGTAAAAAATTGGCGATATGTGCCAATATTGGCAGCTGTGACCCAATTTTACTTATTCATACCCCAGCTAGGGTACACACACACACACACACACACACACACACACACACGGACACACAAACACACACAGACACAAACACACAAACACACACAGACACACACAGACACACACTGACACACATTCTGTACTGAAGTGAGTTATTGTTAATGGTGCAATCCCCCACAAATCATGTCTTTGTCTCCCTGAGGACGACTTTTCCAGCTGCCACTGTTTTATCCCTCTCTGATGCACACTGTGTGTGTTTTATGCATATGTTCTGACAGAAACATCTAAGAAAAATCATGTGGGGGTTGAAACACTGTAAAGATGCTTCTAAAACCACACAATGTATAAGTAATTACACATCAAGTTTTTAACTGTATTTTAAGTGTCACTTTACTTGAGTGGTGGGAGGACACTTAACACTTCACTGTGGTTAGATATCTCTGGAGCGGAGACGTACTGGGGGAGACAATATCTCCAAGTATTTATCAGTTGCACAGAGGGTATGAATTAAATGTAAGTGGTTAAAGCTGTAGCCAGTTAGCCAGATAACACCTGGGAATGGACGGACAGCGTGCATGCTTTAACCCTCTGAGTGGTCACAGACACACACACACACTCATACACACACGTGCACGCACACACACACACACACACAAACTTACAATGAAAAGTGGCACGTACTCTAAATGCAATCCATTGTGCATTTTTTGACCACCATCATATAATCACATTCTATTGTTGAGTTTAATTGTATTTTTGCCAATGTCATTAATCTGGCAATACAAAACCACAATGGAATAGTGGTAATAGAGAATGTGCCATGTCTGCATAGTCATACCACTGTGTGTGTTTTAATAAGCGGGCCAACCCCACACTCTCCAACCCCACAGCCCCAACAGTTCCTTTCTCTGCCAAGCGCCCAGAGGGCACAATTGAAGCGTTATATGAATCTCTTGACAAAGCACTTTCTCTAGCAGTAGCACACACAGTCAAACCCAAGGAGACAGCTCCTCTTAAGAGCCCTCAGTCGTACCAGCCCCTTACCATAGTTTGGCAGGAGAACAACGGCATGTATAAAGGATCGCTCCCAGAAGAGAGAGTTCATGGAACAATAGGAATGGGAGAGGTGTTCTCTGGATCTCAGATGATGCTGCGCTTCGTTGCTTTGTCAGTACTGTAACAGCAAAGTCTTGTACAAGGGAAAACACCTCTTCTCTGGGTCTCAGGTGGGGGGGGAAACAGGGAAAACACCTCTTCTCTGGATCTCAGGTGGGGGGAAAACAGGGAAAACACCTCTTCTCTGGATCTCAGTTGGGGGGAAAACAGGGAAAACACCTCTTCTCTGGATCTTGGATGGGGGAAAACAGGGAAAACACCTCTTCTCTGGATCTCAGGTGGGGATAAAACAGGGAAAACACCTCTTCTCTGGATCTTGGATGGGGGAAAACAGGGAAAACATCTATTTTCTGGATCTCAGGTGGGGGGGAAAACAGGGAAAACACCTCTTCTTTGGATCTCAGATGGGGAAAACAGGGAAAACACCTCTTCTTTGGATCTCAGATGGGGAAAACAGGGAAAACATCTCTTCTCTGGATCTCAGATGGGGAACACAGGGAAAACACCTCTTCTTTGGATCTCAGATGGGGAAAACAGGGAAAACATCTCTTCTCTGGATCTCAGATGGGGAAAACAGGGAAAACATCTCTTCTCTGGATCTCATATGGGGGGAAAACAGGGAAAACACCTCAGAGCAGCAGAAGAAGCCTCACTCACAGATATGTCTGCATTTCTACTACACTATCCCTGATGCAGTGAAAAAATAAAAATAATTCTAAGCTTTATGCAACATTTTTTTGAGTGCGGACACATTATACCTTTAGTTTGTCTGTAAAAAAAAGTTTTGGGGCAAATTTAAAAGCAGTTTGCATGTGGATTGGGTTGGATTGTACTCTGAAAGTGAGAGCGTTGAGAGGATGATTTTGAGAATAGAATAGGTGATCTCTGAACGTTCTGGTCAGGAAAGAGGATGACAAATGACTAAAATGGTACCAAAACCCACGCTATCAATCAATGTCTGCTACCACCCACATGGAAAGGTGCTGTTACATCTAAGCCAAGCCAGCTGAAACTGGGTCCCTCAATCATGTTTATGGCAGCAACTGGAGACACAACTGAAAGAGCTGCATTTCACTGTAATCTTCACAAAACAGATTGACACAGAAGCACACAGCACTGAAGCCAATTCCACTTTGATAAAACCTCTTATCGTTACATATGGTTATGCTTTTCATTCTCACCAGTCTCCAATTGGCTCACTCGACAAACCTCTCCATTTCCCAGGAAATCTTCCCCCAGATCACTGAATGTGTTCTGTGTCAGTCAACTCACCTTGTAAAATTAAGGATAATAAATAAGAAATTATAAAACAAAGCCCACTCATGGAACGTGTGCTTTCAGAGGTTTGTTTAGCAGATGGCCTATTCTATTTATTTACTGTATGTATAAGGTAGTGTTTCCTTACAAAGAGTAGAGTAAAATATGCATCTGAGACTGGGTATATGTCTCCGAGCACATCCATCCATTCCTGTAACGTCCAGAAGGGGGAAGTTTACATTTTCCATCACAACAAGTGTGGTTGTCATCGTAAAAAGTGGTTACTAAGCAACTGCTTCCTGGCTTCTCGATCAGTCGACTGTTGCAGGCATGTGAGGCTCTCTCTCTGACAAACACACACACACACACACACACACACACACACACACACACACACACACACACACACACACACACACACACACACACACACACACCATACTGTCTTATGAGGATTTTCTCAACGTGTCACTAATAGGTTAAACTCACAGAATCTTAATCTAATATGATTGAGAGCACCCGATAGATGTATTACAAAAACTACTTTTCCCATCGCTTGAATCACATTTACAATTTAAACCACTTCCATGACATGTGCTGCACGCACTTGGGGCCAAAGACACATGTGGAGTTATAGTAAAGTGGGTAGGCCTATCTGTCCATTATCTGGGGGCCTGTAGTGGGCATTCTGGGAAATAAATGCTGACAATATGCAGAGCCTCCGGAAAGTATTCAGACTCCTTGACTTCTTCCACATTTTGTTAGGTTACAGCCTTATTCTAAAATTGATTAAATTGTTTTTTTCCCTCATCAACCTACACACAATACCCCACACTTTTGCTAATTTACAAGTAAAAAAAAAAAGGAAATATCACATTTAGAATAAGTATTCAGAGTGCTTTGTTAAAGCACCTTTGGCAGCGATTACAGCCTCAAGTCTTCTTGGGTATGACGCTACAAGCTTGGCACTCCTGTATTTGAAGAGTTTCTCCCATTCCTCTCTGCAGATCCTCTCAAGCACTGTCAGGTTGGATGGGTGTCGCTGCACAGCTATTTTCAGGTCTCTTCAGAGATGTTCGATCAGGTTCAAGTCCGGGCTCTGGCTGGGCCACTCAAGGACATTCAGAGACTTGTCCCGAAGCCACTCCTGCGTTGTCTTAGCTGTGTGCTTAAGGTGGTTGTCCTGTAGGTGAACCTTCGCCCCAGTCTGAGGTCCTGAGTGCTCTGGAGCAGGTTTTCATTAAGGATCTCTCTGTACTTTGCTCCATTCACCTTTGCCTCGATCCTGACTAGTCTCCCAGTCCCTGCCGCTGACAAACATCCCCACAGCATGCTGCCACTACCATGCTTTGCTGTAGGGATTGTGCCAGGTTTCCTCTAGATGTGATGCTTGGCATTCAGGCCAAAGAGTTCAATCTTGGTTTCATCAGACCAGAGAATCTTGTTTCTCCTGGTCTGAGTCCTTTAGGTGCCTATTGGCAAACTCCAAGCAGGCTGTCATGTGTCTTTAACTGAGGAGTGGCTTCCGCTGGCCACTCTACCATAACATAAAGGCGTGATTGGTGGAGTGCTGCAGAGATGGTTGTCCTTCTGGAAGGTTCTCCCATCTCCACAGAGGAAATCTAGAGCTCTGTCAGAGTGACCATCGGGTTCTTGGTCACCTCCCTGACCAAGGCCCTTCTCCCCCGATTGCTCAGTTTGGCCGGGCGGCCAGCTCTTGGAAGAGTTTTGGTGGTTGCAAACTTCTTCCATTTAAGAATGATGGAGGCCACTGTGTTCTTGGGGACCTTTGATGCTGCAAATTTTTTGGTACACTTCCCCAGATCTCTGCCTCGACACAATCCTGTCTCAGAGCTCTACGGATATTTCCTTCGACCTCATGGCTTGGTTTTTGCTCTGACATGCACTGTCAACTGTGGGACCTTGTATAGACAGGTGTGTGCGTTTCCAAATCATGTCCAATCAATTGTATTTACCACGGGTAAATCAAGTTGTAGAAACATCTCAAGGATGATCAATGGAAACAGGATGCACCTGAGCTCAATTTCGAGTCTAATAGCAAAGGGTCTGAATACTTATGTAAATAAGTTATTTCTGTTTTTAATTTTTAATACATTTTTACCGCCTTGATTCAGTCAGTCTTATGTAGCAAAATTTGAAATTGTGTTTTTTACATTGGATAAAAGTAGAGACTGAGAGCTACAACATGGTATATCATATACTGCATTTAAGAGAACAATGGGAAAGTAATTCTGCTTTGAAAGTTGATAAACTTGTAATCTCACTTTTGAGCAAATGGCCTTTGAATGTTTTGGTACCAACTGAAGAGCTCTTCTTTGTCTACAGCCATTCAGCATCGTTCACACCCTCTTAAGCTTTAGCCCCACCCATCTCGTTTCGCTCTCAGAGCCTTCAGAGCGCACACTTGACGCTCTGGCCGATGAGTAGGGTTGATCCGAGCGTTCTGACCTCACAACGGCAGTCAAGCATCCGAGCTAACTGGCTAACATTGGCTAGCTTGCTAGCTACTTCCAGGCACAAAATTGGGATAATGGTTAATTGTTTACCTCTGGATAACATGAAAGCAACCTAACCAGCACCCCACTGACCATTTTACTTGCCCTAGCAGAGCTGGTTAGGCTGTTTTGATGTTATGCAGAGCATTGGTGAATGTAACTGTGCTGCTGGCAACAATTTAATTAAGTTTTTTTGCCGACGTTTACTGACACCGGCCATATTCAACGGGTATTGTGCATTCGTAAATTTCTCAGTTATTTTGGGCTCTGGCATACTGAATTTACGAACGCACCCGAAATGGTTACTTGCATAGTGGAGTATTTTGTTAAGACATGTAGCTACAGTGGATATAAAACGTCTACATAACCCTGTTAAAATGGCAGGTTTTTGTGATGTAAAAGAATGAGACAAAGATAAATCATGTCAGAACTTTTTCCACTGTTAATGTGACCTATAATGTGAACAATTCAATTGAAAAAATAAACTGAAATCTTCGAGGGGAAAAAATGACAAATAAAAACCTTACAATAACCTGGTTGCATAAGTGTCTTATAACTGGGGATTTGGCTGTGTTCAGAATTAACCAATCACATTCAAACTCATGTTAAATAGAAGTATTTACACACCTGCCATCATTTAAAGTTCAGCTGTTCTAGTAGGATTTTCCTGACATTTTCTTAGTTGCATCTCAGAGCAAAAGCCATGGTCCGCAGAGAGCTTGCAAGGCATCAGAGGGATCTCATTGTTGAAAGATATCAGTCAGGAGAAGGGTACAAAATAATTTCCAAAGCATTACATATACCAGGGAACACAGTGAAGACAGTCATCATCAAGTGGAAAAAATATGGCACAACAGAGACATTACCAAGAACTGGATGTCCCTCCAAAATTTATGAAAAGATGAGAAGAAAACTGGTCAGGGAGGCTTCCAAAAGGCCTACAGCAACATTAAAGGAACTGCAGGAATTTCTGGCAAGTACTGGCTGTGTGCTACATGTGACAACAATCTCCCGTATTTTTCATATGAATGGGCTATGGGGTATGGTGGCAAGACGGAAGCCTTTTCTTACAAAGAAAAACATCCAAGCCCGGCTGAAGTTTGCAAAAACAAACATCAAGTTCCCCAAAAGCACATGGGAAAATGTGTTATGGTCTGATGAAACCAAGGTTGAACTTTTTGGCCATAATTCCAAAAGGTATGTTTGGCGCAAAAACAATGAACAGTTCCAAATACCAGGCAATTTTGGCACAAAACCTTCAGGCGTCTGTTAGAAAGCTGAAGATGAAGAGGAAGTTCACCTTTCAGCACGACAACGACCCAAAGCACACATCCAAATCCACAAAAGCATGGCTTCACCAGAAGAAGATTAACATTTTGGAATGGCCCAGTCAGAGCCCAGACCTGAATCCAATTGAACATCTCTTGGGTGATCTGAAGAGGGCTGTGCACAGGAGATGTCCTCGCAATCTGACAGATTTGGAGCGCTTTTGCAAAGAAGAGTGGGCAAATATTGCCACGTCAAGATGTGCCATGCTAATAGACTCCTACCCAAAAAGACTGAGTGCTGTAATAAAATCAAAAGGTGCTTCAACAAAGTATTAGTTTAAGGGTGTGCACACTTATGCAACCAGGTTATTGTGAGTTTTTTATTTTGTATTTTTCCCCCTCAAAGATTTCAGTTTGTTTTTCAATTGAATTGTTCACGTTATAGGTCACATTAAAGGTGGAAAATGTTCTGACATGATTTATCTTTGTCTCATTCTTTTACATCACAAACACCTGGCATTTTTTATATCCACTGTAGCTATACTTATATCCGAACTTGTTCTCTAGCAAATTAGTAAGATTGTCTCAACCAATGTTCAATAATGTCCTTTTCCCCTTTATTCAGATTACAACCTCTCACTTTCAGTTATTTTAAAAGGAAATCATCTCCCAAATATCACTACTTCTAAAACAAGCCATAGAAAGTTGGTTGCAATTTCAATTTAATCCTCCGGAAACGACAGAACAAATAATGCAACAACTATTGTGGTTAAACTCAAATATACTAATTGATAAAAAACCATTATTTTTAAACAAGGTATAATCTTCGTGAATAATATCATAGGAGTTATGTCGCACATGCAGCTAACAAAAACATATGGAAATGTCTGCTCTACCCAAAATTACAACCAAATAATTGCATCATTACCGCATAAATGGAAGAGGAAAGTGGAAGGGGGGAAAAAGTAAGGAACTTGTCTGTCGGCCCTTCATTAAAGAACATAATTGGTTAAAGAAAATTGTGATAAATAAAAAAGTATACCAGTTTCATTTAAGGACCAAAGGATTGACAGCTGTCCCATATAGATTGTGCCTCTCTATACACCAAGTCACTTGGTTCTGTCATATCCTCACATGGTCTCTCCTATCAATGCTACGCAGACGACACACAATTAATCTTCTCCATTCCCCCTTCTGATAACCAGGTGGCGAATCGCATCTCTGAATGTCTGGCAGACATATCAGTGTGGATGACGGATCACCACCTCAAGCTGAACCTCGGCAAGACAGAGCTGCTCTTCCTCCCGGGGAAGGACTGCCCGCTCCATGATCACGCCATCACGGTTGACAACTCTGTTGTGTCCTCCTCCCAGAGTGCGAAGAGCCTTGGCGTGACCCTGGACAACACCCTGTCGTTCTCCACTAACATCAAAGCGGTGACCCGATCCTGTAGGTTCATGCTCTACAACATTCGCAGAGTACGACCCTACCTTACACAGGAAGCGGCACAGATCCTAATCCAGGCACTTGTCATCTCCCGTCTGGATTACTGCAACTCGCTGTTGGCTGGGCTCCCTGCCTGTGCCATTAAACCCCTACAACTCATCCAGAATGCTGCAGCCCATCTGGTGTTCAACCTTCCCAAGTTCTCTCACATCACCCCGCTCCTCCGCACACTCCACTGGCTTCCAGTTGAAGCCTGCATCTGCTACAAGACCATGGTGCTTGCCTACGGAGGTGTGAGGGGAATGGCACCTCCGTACCTTCAGGCTCTGATCAGTCCCTACACCCAAACGAGGGCATTGCGTTCATCCACCTCTGGCCTGCTGGCCTCCCTACCTCTGCGGAAGCACAGTTACCGCTCAGCCCAGTCAAAACTGTTCGCTGCTCTGGCACCCCAATGGTGGAACAAGCTCCCTTACGACGCCAGGACAGCGGAGTCACTCACCACCTTCCGGAGACACTTGAAACCCCACCTCTTTAAGGAATACCTGGGATAGGATAAAAGTAATCATTCTACCCTCCCCCTACCCCACCTCCCACAAAAAATAATAATATATATATTATATATATATATATATATATATATATATATATATATATATTGTAAAGTGGTTGTCCCACTGGCTACCATAAGGTGAATGCACCAATTTGTATGTCGCTCTGGATAAGAGCGTCTGCTAAATGACGAAAATGTACATGTAAATGTAAATGTAAATTACAATCTATCTGGAATATTAAAGCTGATCTACCCCCTAAAAAATTAAAAAATTAAAAAATAATGAAAAAAAAGACATGTAGCTAGCCAGGTAAACAATGAACCTAGCTAGGTAAACAACGTGTCAAATTTTACACGTAACGTCATCTAGCGAGCCAGCCAGCTGTTAGTTATTTAGGCACATGAAAGTTCACATTCCAGAAGGCATTTCTGTCAAAAAACGCATTTTGATTAAAAAAAAAAGTTGACATTCAAATGGCTCTGCTGTGAAATAGTGACCCGCGACATACGCCTAGTTTCCTGAAACAAGTCACATTTTCAGAAATTTCTAAAAACCTGTTTTCACTTTGTCATTATGGGGTATTGTGTATAGATTGCTGAGGATTTTTTGTTTACTTAATCAATTTTAGAATAAAGCTGTAACGTAACAAAATGTGGAAAAAGTCAAGGGGTCTGAATACTTTCCGAAGGCACTGTATAGGCCTATGCTTGGTTGTAAAACTATAGTGTTTAGTGTGAGAAATGGTCCAGGTGTGAAAAAACGGTATTGCTTAACCATTTAGGAACAAGAATCAGACTAGGCTTACCTGACATAGACAGTATCTTATTTCAGTCAATACCTCCCCTTTAAGCATTATAAGACATTGAACAATTTGCATAGAATTGACGTTAAATCCAAAAATTATCAATAAATAATCATTGTGGTGATTAGCCTAGGCCTACTGATATAAATCAAAATTCAATCATCCCATAAAAGCCAATGTTTTTTTAATTGGATGCAAGTATCACTTCGTTTTGACATCAGCGAGAACAAAAATGTGTACCGTGTAATTGGCCTCACACATCCATGTTGTCTGGGTTAGGGGAATAATTTAGAGCAGAGGTGTAAGTTTGTCTGTCGGTATCACCGATATCCAGAAGCCTGTGAGTGAGTGGAATGCCATTTACCGAACTTGGCGGTGTTGTGATGTCAGCAGTGGAGTGATTGAGAACATCCTGACTGGCTACATCGCAGCTTGATATGGCAACTGCTTTGCATCCGATTGCAAGGCGCTACAAAGGGTAGTGTGTATGTCATAGAACATCACTGGGTCCGTGCTCCCTGCCATACAGGACCTCTCTATACCAGGCGGTGTCAGAGGAAGGCCCTAAACATTTTTAAAGACTCCAGCCACCCAAGTCACAGACTGTTCTCTCTTCTACCGCACGGCAAGTGGTACCGATGCACCAAGTCTGGGGCGGCAGGTGGCTTAGTGGGTAAGAGCGTTGTGCCAGTAACTGAAAGGTCGCTGGTTCTAATCGCCGAGCCGACTAGGTGAAAAATCTGTCGATGTGCCCTTGAGCAAGGCACTTAACCCTAATTGCTCCTGTAAGTCGCTCTGGATAAGAGCGTCTGCTAAATGACAAAAAAAAAAAAAAAAAAAAAGTCTGGAACCAACAGGACCCTGAACAGCTTCTACCCCCAAGCCATAAGACTGCTAAATAGCTAGTTAAATAGTTAACCAAATAGCTACCCGGACTATCTGCATTGACCCTTTTTGTACTAACTTTTTGACTCATCACATAGTCACTTTATTCCGGCCTCCCGCAAAGCAGGCTACACTCCCAATGAGAGGCCCGGAGCGGATACAAACAACGAATAGTTTCGCCGTCCTGGAGCCTGATCTTCCTGCACCTTCGTCGCTGGGGGTGCCTGTGTCTGCAGCCGTTGTTCCTACTCCTTCCCCTACGATTTAGAAGTTGACGTCGGCAACCTTCCGTCCCTGCTGTGGATCGAGGGAGTGGGCGGATTTCCTCGTCGTTCTCACCAGCTGTGATTTTGGGCAGCTCCATGGTAAGAAATGTCACTGTTCCTGGTGCGAAAAAAACTGTCCTATCCCGGAGCTCGAGTAAATTACATTACTAAGCTGCTCCAGAATGTTCAATGACAGGACATGGAAATCGATTCAAACTTAGTCCATGTGGGTTTTAATGACGTTATGAAGGGCAGCTCTGAACAGTTGAAACTAGATTTTAAAGAGCTGATTGTTTCTCTGCTAGACACTAATAAAATACCCATCATATCTGGCCCTGTGCCCTCTCTGAATCGTGGCATTGAATGCTTTAGCAGGATTTCTCTTCACAGCTGGCTACGCGATTATTGCAACTCAATGGCTGTAACTTTTCCTGACAATTTCGAAACCTTTTGGAAACAGAACTTGTTTATAAGGAGGATGGGACCCACCCGAATAATTTGGGTTCCTGGATCCTTTCACAACATTATAAGGCTGCGTTGAGACAATGACTGATCAATGACCGAAGCCCAGCTCAGTTAATCCCTACCATTGTGTCGCTGAGTTGTAATAATGCTTCAGCAAATGTACATTATCCCAGGGGTGTTGGTAGACACATTGTAATTAATCTAATTTATGTCCCTCTTAACTGCCCTGAATGCCTTTGCTGATCCTACAGCTATTGTATGCAGTAATCATGTGCCTATGAACTAGAGTTATACTGTTAGCACTGAGGTGGTGTGCCCTAGTAGGAAGTCCACTGTGTGCAGCTCACCCTGCACTAACGTAAATAACATGAGCATGTCTATTTCTGCTAAGGTTCCCGGTAAAGCAATGAAAACAATCAAGCATCCCAGAAAAGTGCTAAAAATAGCCCACATTAAGAAACAAGGTTCAATAACTTGCTAGTAACAGATGACATTCATATTCTGACAATCTCTGAAATGCACTTAGATAATACCTTTGTTAATACAGTGGTAGCAATACAGTGGTAGCAATACAGTGGTAGCAATACAGTGGTAGCAATACATGGCTAATCTGCCTTTGCCATCGATACTATTGGCCAATTTACAATCGCTTGACAATAAAGTGGACGAACTACAAGCACGTACATCCTACCAACAGGACATTAAAAACTGTAATATCTTATGTTTCACCGAGTAGCGGCTGAACGAAGACATGAATAACATACAGCTGGCGGGTTATACACTGTATCGGCAGGATAGAACAGCAGCCTCTGGTAAGACAAGGGGTGGCGGTCTATGTATATTTGTAATCAACAGCTGGTGCACGATATTTTACATTTTAGTCATTTAGCAGACGGCATTATCCAGAGCGACTTACAGTTAGTGAGTGCATACATTTTTCATACTGGCCCCCCGTTGGGAATCGAACCCACAACCCTGGTGTTGCAAGCGCCATGCTCTACCAACTGAGCTACAGGAGGCTTATCTAAGGAAATCTTGAGGTTTTGCTCGCCTGAGGTAGAGCCTCTCATGATAAGCTGTAGACCACACTATCTACCAAGAGAGTTTTCATCTATATTCTTCTGAGCTGTCTATTTACCACCACAAACCGATACTGGCACTAAGACCGAACTCAATGAACTGAATATGCCATAAGCAACAGGAAAACGCTCATCCAGAGGCGGCGCTCTTAGTGGCCGGGGACTTTAATGCAGGGAAACTTAAATCCGTTTTACCTCATTTCTACCAGAATGTTAAATGTGCAACCAGAGGGAAAAAACTCTAGACCACCTTTACTCCACACACAGAGACGCGTTCAAAGCTCTCCCTCGCCCTCCATTTGGCAAATCTGACCATAATTCTATCCTCCTGATTCCTGCTTACAAGCAAAAACTAAAGCAGGAAGAACCAGTGACTCAGTCAATAACAAACTGGTCAGATGAAGCAGATGCTAAGCTACAGGACTGTTTTGCTAGCACAGACTGGAATATGTTCTTCCAATGGCATTGAGGAGTACACCACATCAGTCACTGGCTTCATCAATAAGCGCATCGATGACGTCGTCCCCACAGTGACTGTACATACATACCCCAACCAGAAGCCATGGATTACAGGCAACATCTGCACTGAGCTACAAGGAGCGGGACTCTAACCCGGAAGCTTGTAAGAAATCCCGCTATGCCCTCCAACGAACCATCAAACAGGCAAAGCGTCAATACAGGACTAAGATCGAATCGTACTACACCGGCTCCAACGCTCATCGGATGTGACAGGGCTTGTAAACTATTACAGACTACAAAGGGAAGCACAGCCGCAAGCTGCCCAGTGACACGAGCCTACCAGACGAGCTAAATTACTTTTATGCTCGCTTAGAGGCAAGTAACACTGAAACATGCATGAGAGCGTCAGCTGTTCCGGAAGACCGTGTGATCACGCTCTCCGTAGCCGATGTGAGTAAGACCTTTAAACAGGTCAACATTCAGATTACCAGGAAGTGTACTCTGAGCATGCGCTGACCAACTGGCAAGTGTCTTCACTGACATTTTCAACCTCTCCCTGTCTGAGTCTGTAATACCAACATGCAGACCACCATAGTCCCTGTGCCCAAGAACACTAAGGTAACCTGCCTAAATGACTACCGAGCCGTAGCAGTCACGTCTGTAGCCATGAAGGGCTTTGAAAGGCTGGTCATGTCTCACATCAACACCATTATACCAGAAACCCTAGATCCACTCCAATTTGCATACCGCCCCAACAGATCCACAGATGATGCAATCTCTATTGCGCTTCACACTGCCCTTTCACACCTGGACAAAAGGAACACCTATGTGAGAATGCTATTCATTGACTACAGCTCATCGTTCAACACCATAGTGCCCTCAAAGCTCATCACTAAACTAAGGACCCTAGGACTAAACACCTCCCTCTGCAACGGGATCCTGGACTTCCAGATTCCCCACCCCCAGGTGGAAAGGGTAGGTAACAACACATCCGCCACGCTGATCCTCAACACGGGGGCCCCTCAGGGGTGTGTGCTCAGTCCCCCCCTATACTTCCTGTTCACTCATGACTGCATGGCCAGGTACGACTCCAACACCATCATTAAGTTTGCTGATGATACAACAGTGGTAGGCCTGATCACCGACAATGACGAGACAGCATATAGGGAGGAGTTCAGAGACCTGGCCGTGTGGAGCCAGGACAACAACCTCTCCCTCAATGTGATCTAGACAAAGGAGATGATTGTGGACTACATGAAAAAGAAGAGGACAGAGCATGCCCACATTCTCATCGACGGGGCTGTAGTGGAGCAGGTTGAGAGCTTCAAGTTCCTTGGTGTCCACATCACCAACAAACTAACATGGTCCAAGCACACCAAGACAGTCGTAAAGAGGGCACGACAAAACCTATTCCCCCTAAGGAGACTTGGCATGGGTGCTCAGATCCTCAAAAGGTTCTACAGCTGCATCATCGAGAGCATCCTGACTGGTTGCATCACTGCCTGGTATGGCAAGTGCTTGGCATCCAACCCCAAGGCACTACAGAGGGTAGTGCGTACGACCCAGTACATCACTGGGGCCATGCTTCCTGCCATCCAGGACCTCTATACCAGACGGTGTCAGAGGAAGGCCCTAGAAATTGCCAAAGACTCCAGCCACCCTAGTCACAGACTGTTCTCTCTGCTACCGCATGGCAAGTGGTACCGGAGCGCCAAGTCTAGGTCCAAAAGGCTTCATAACAGCTTCTACCCCCAAGCCATAAGAATCCTGAACATTTAATCAAATGGCTACCCAGACTATTTGCATTGCCCCCCCCCCCCCCCATATAAAGAAAGACATAAAGAATGATAGTAAAAAGCTTTGGAGCACCTTAAATTACATTTTGAGCAAAAAGGCAAACTCTGCTCCATCATTCATTGAATCAGATGGCTCATTCATCACAAAACCAACTGATATTACCAATTACTTTAATGTTTTTTTTCATTGACAAGATTAGCAATCTTAGGCCAGCAACAAACGCTGACACTACACATCCTAGTATAACTGATCAAATTATGAAAGACAAGCATTGTAGTTTTGAATTCCGTAAAGGGAGTGTGGAAGAGGTGAAAAAAATATTGTTGTCTATCAACAATGACAAGCCACCGGGGTCTGACAACTTGGATGGAAAATTACTGAGGATGATAGCGGACGATATTGTCACTCCTATTTGCCATATCGTCAAACTAAGCCTACTAGAATGTGTGTGCCCTCAGGCCTGGAGAGAAGCAAAAGTAATTCCGCTACCCAAGAATAGTAAAGCCCCCTTTACTGGCTCAAATAGCCGACTGATCAGCCTGTTACCAACCCTTAGTAAACTTTTGAAAACATTTGTGTTTGACCAGATACAATGCTATTTTAATGTGAACACATTGACAACAGACTTTCAGAACTCTTATAGGGAAGGACATTCAACAAGCATGGCACTTACACAAAAGACTGATGATTGGCTGAGAGAAATTGATGATAAAAAGATTGTGGGGGCTGTTTTGTTAGACTTCAGTGCAACTTTTGACATTATCGATCATAGTCTGTTGCTGGAAAAACGTATGTGTTATGGCTTTACACCCCCTGCTATATTGTGGATAAAGAGTTACCTGTCTAACAGAACACAGAGGGTGTTCTTTAATGGAAGCTTCTCCAACATAATCCAGGTAGAATAAGGCATTCCCCAGGGCAGCTATCTAGGCCCCTTACTTTTTTGAGTAAAGCCAGTGTGTCTATGTATGAGGATGACTCAATACTATACACGTCAGCTACTACAGCGAGTGAAATCACTGCAACACTTAACAGAGTTGCAGTCGGTTTCAGAATGGGTGGCAAGGAATACGTTTGCCCATAAATTTCAAAAATGAAAAGTGTTGTATTTGCGACAAATCATTCACTTAACCCTAAACCTCAACTAAATCTTCTAATACATAATGTGGAAATTGAGCAAGTTGAGGTGACTAAACTGCTTGCAGTAACCCTGGATTGTAAACTGTCATGGTCAAAACATGTTGATACAACAGTAGTTACTGTTCAGTCCCGTGGGGCCAGCTGTGCTGCCCAGTCCCGTGGTCAGGTGCCACAAAGAGGGACCTCTGAGAATTACAATTGGCTCAGAACTGGGCAGCACGGCTGGCCCTTAAATGTGCACGGAGAGCTAACATTAATAATACACATGTAAATCTCTCATGGCTCAAAGTGGAGGAGGGATTGACTTCATCACTACTTGTTTTTGTAAGAAGTGTTGACATGCTTAATGCACCGTGGTGTCTGTTTAAACTACTAGCACACAGCTCGGACACCCATGCATACCCCACAAGACATGCCACCAAAGGTCTCTTCACAATCCCCAAGTCAAGAACAGACGATGGGAGGCGTACAGTACTATATAGAGCCATGCCTAAAAACAGATAAAAATACACCTTATGGAACAGCGGGGACTGTGAAAAGACACACACACACACGCACAGACACACGCTTACACATAAACATGATAAGACACACACTCTACACACGTACACATTCATTTTTTGTATTGTAGATATGTGGTAGTAGAGTAGTGGCCTGAGGGAACACACTTAATGTGTTGTGAAAAGTGTTACTAAATGTAATATTTTAAATTGTAAATAACTTCCTTAATGTTGCTGGACCCCAGGTAGCAGCTGATGGGGATCCTTAATAAATACAAATATGTACATATCTACCTCAATTACCTCGTACCCCGTGTATATAGTCAATGATCGTTACTCGTTGTGTATATATTATTACTTTTATTATTACGTGTTATTACTTTTCTATTATTGATCTATTTCCTTTCTTTCTGCATTCTGTTGTTTACGAAGCATGTGACGAATAACATTTGGATTTGATTGATTTGATTTGACATAAGAAAGAGCGAGGGAGATGAAGGATGGAGGGAGGAGAGAACAAGTAGACACGGGGGACGGGAGGGAGGGAGGGGTCTCTTGCTGAGCTCTCATATTCTATTCACTCTCCTCGCGTCAGACAGAGACCAAGTCAACGGGAATCTTGACATAGGTAGGTTTCATCACCATACTTTCTCTATCTTTGAACTATTGCTTGTGCCTCGCATTAAAATGCAGATGACTAAATTAAATTGCGTTCTGTTGTGCTTTTTCCGTAAGATAAAATGAATAACTTTTAAGTAGCCTAATATATTGAAATTGGCTATTATTCGGCGATATTTTACAGAGTGAAAACAAATATTTGGCTGCAATTAAAACCGTTTTGAATGTATTGGTTCTACTCTATTTGAATATTCTAAAGCATTTTATGCATTTGGAAAGTTTCAGTTGCAATGGAATGTCTGTGCATTGAAAGGGATTTAAACAAGCACGTCTTAACTGCATGCAGCCGTTATGAAAAGCCCAGAATCCCTGAATGTCAAACACTTCACGAAAAGGATGTGACAGAAATACCGCCGTTCAGAATAAATGACTGTGGTTTCCATCGCGTGGATGAATAGTTGGCTTTGATTAGACTTAACGCACCCCCCTTGACGTGCGGATAATGGCTTATGAAGCGTTTTGTTTGTTTCCTCTATAGCGCAACTTTCACCACACCAAGAAGATGTGAACACAAGCCCTGCCTTGTAAAGACGACTCGACTCAAGGCGCCCCACATAACTCAGTAATTGGACAGCGACCTGATTTCAGCACCTCCAACCCGGCGGAAAGCACATAGTCCCTTCCAATCGTCTGTCCTACCAGAGCGTAACCAAGGCATGCAGTTCAGTGAATGACGATTCTCTCTATCAGAGCGCAATGGGTTTCAGAAGCGCTGGTATTAGTGATATATTTAACTAATGGCGTCTTCGATACCGATGATACTCATTATTCTAGCCAGTATGGTAACAGTATCGATACCGAGGGGACCAACGCGAGTGGCAGATGACAGGTTTGCAACAGCCTTGTCGGACTGAGAGCCCTATCGCATTCACTTCAAGTAGGCCTACCAAGTCAGAGAAGATCACAAGCGTTGCATCGGAAGTGAATTGACAAGTTAGACACACCATGGGGATACGGCACCTTTTTCTGCTCCTCATATACCTGGATCCCCTGAGCGTTCTCTGCGCCGGGACGGGAAGCAAGAAGATGAAACCGGTGACCAAGCGGACTCCCAAGGCGAAAGACGCCAACATCACCGCGGCGGTCCCCACCGCTGCGCCGCTGAAGAACACGACCAAGGACTACGATACCTGCACGGGTTACTACGACGTGAGCGGACAATTTGACAAAGAGTTTGCGTGTAACAACACGGTTCACCGCTACTGCTGCGGGTCCTGCTTCCTGCGGTTCTGCTGCCAGGAAAAAGAAAAAAGAGTAGACCAGTCAAGCTGTAAAAACTACAACAAGCCGGACTGGGTGAAAACGCCTCCCCCGTCGCCAGCCTCTACGGGACAGCCTTTTGACCCCAGTATGGACCAGACGAACACTGCGGTGTACATCACTTGTGGGATCATAGCTTTTATTTTAGTGGTGGGAGTTTCGGCTAAAGTTGCCTATGACAAAGCCACAGAGCCCCCTCAGGAAATGAATATCCATAGGTAAGTCAGAATGAATGAATTAATAAATTAATGAATAAATTAATGAATTAATGAACGAACGAATATCCATGTCTGCTTGGGTGCAAAGCCCCCTTTTAACCAGGTTGAGCCATGTCCTGCTTTACAATATTGACACAGCTTATACAAATGATTCTATCACCCACTAGTTCAAATGGTACATGCATTTTGTTTTTATTATATTTCATTGGATTATACGGAATTGAGAGTAAACGCCAGAATGCCATTAAATCTGGGACACTAGGCTAGTGTACACACTAAAAAATGATGGTTCTAAATAGTACCAGATATGGGTTATTTGGCTTGTAACCATAGCAGAACCCTTTTTGGTGCTATATAGAACCTTTTTTGAAGGTTCTATAAAGAACCATGCTCATAAGGTTCTAAATGGAACCTGTATGGTGCTATAAAGAACCATTCAAAAAGGGTTCCGCTATGGTTACAACCCTTTTTGGGGCTATATAGAGCACTTTCTTATGGTTCTTTATAGAACCTTTATGGAGAATGGTTCTCAATCTGAAAGGTTCTTTGTAGATCCTTTTGAAGAACCATACAGGTTTTTCTTATTCTGGCCAGCCATATTATATTTTTAAACTTCAATAGGCATTACTGTGTTAATTGACAAGTTGAATCAAGTGAGTTACCTCTGAAAAAGCTGGGGGTTTCTGAGAAGAGAAATGACAACCACTGACTGATTTAATCAACCACTCTCAATTGACACAATACAATATTACACAACAGATTACACAAACTGGAATGACACTCTCACTCACGGTTGCACAAATAGAGCTATGCGCAAACCACACCCCAAAATATTTGAATGAGCCACCTCCCCAAAATTTAAATTATCACTAAAAGACCATATAACCCTTTTGTGAACTGTAAAGAACCATTGAAGGGCTCAAAGGGTTATTTGAGTCATTATGGTTCCACATAGAAGCATTACCCTTCCCAAATAACCTTTGAGGAACACTTATTTTTTAGTGTGTACACATGAAAGCCCAAAATAATTGCAGAGGTGTTCAAAGGGAAATATTTACATGATTTGGTTAGGCTGGCATACCAAGTGTGTGGTGAAGGACTGATCCTACTGATGTATATATGTATATATATATATATATATATATATATATATATATATATATATATATATATTTTTTTTTTGTATGTTTCACTGCATGTGTTGAATCTGGTTTATGCATCATAACATCAAGCTGATGTAAAAATATAGAGAGCGCTGACAAATCCCTTAAAATTTAAATGAATAAATCCAGACGCACAACAATGTCTATGCACATTTCCCTCGTAAAATACTCATAAAATGTCAAGGCCTTTGCTAAGTCAAGACAACCAGCTTGTCATCAGTTGATTGTCATAGATCATAAAATAGAAAATATAACCTATTCCAGCCCCCCCCCCCCCTCCCATCTAACTCTAGTTCCATATCACCTATCAGACCAACACCAACACGTTCTCTGTGGTGGTGGTGTGGGCATTCTCAGACTGCAGTGGTGAACTGACATGGGTTAAACAGGGTTATGTTGGAGTCTTCCACAAAGTAGCTGTCTGTAGTTCTGTGTTTTCTCAGCTGTTTTCCCGGCTCCCTCTGGGGCTTTGCCACATTACATTTACCACAGACTAGTGGACAACACATGATGCTGGAGAGCACACATCAGTGAGTAACTGCTGATACACATTGTAGTCTCCCTCTATGAAACGTGGTCCTTCTATACATGCATGATGCAACACTGGAGTGATCTAGAGACATTCAATACTGTGTCACGCACAGGCGGCAGGTGGCACCTTAATTGGGGAGGACGGGCTCATAGTAATGGCTGGAGCGGAATTAATGGAATGGTATCGAACAAATCAAACGCATGGTTTCCATGTGTTTGATACCATTAAATTCACTCCATTATTATGAGCCGTTCTCCCCTCAGCAGCCTCCTGTGGTATCACATCAAGGATCGTTATAGTTGTCTGACATGTCTGCACCACAGCGAATCCAATGATAAAGTACATAACAGCAAATCACGGATCTGAAATAAATAAAAACAGGATAACATTTATAGAACAGAAAAGGTTATGCTGTAGATATATTTGTCATGCACAAGGCCTTGAGCAATCGCAGCAACGCAAACATAATTTCATTTCCTCCTCTTCAAAAGCTCTGCCAGAAAAAACAAAACATTTTGGTTATTTTCTGTCATGATGGTGTTGAGTTGTTCCATTCCCTCTCTCCCTTCTCCTTCTCACCCTCGAGGGTGCCATACCTCCGTACACACCTGGTGTCGGCCTGAAAAACACTCAAATTCAACCCAATTATAACTGCTTCTCATAAACTCAACTATGCTTCTGTTTCTGTTGTTAGTATATTTGCTATCGTCACTGTTTTATTAATAGAGTGGATGTCCATGCCCCCCGCTGACATTTAATTAGCATAATACACAACTCCATAGAATCTGTCCGTTTAAACTAAACATATCTAGCTTGGATTGCGTCTCAATCCACCGCATCTGCCGATGCCGGTCTTCCGCATCTGCAGTGAAAGGTGGCAGATCTACGGTGGTATTTGTCAGACCAGGAGACATCCCCAAAATGTAGTGCCGAAAAGGGGTTAAATATGGTGAAAAAATCTAAACATAATTTCCTGATCTATCGTATATCTCTCAGACACTTCAAAACGTACGTTTATATATATATTTTTGACTTTCTGTTTTTCCATGTAGTGAATCTGTTATTCAATGTGTTTCTATGGGCTAATAGCAGTAAGGCCACATTCAATATTCCATCAATAAAAAAAATTCAATTTTTTTGTACTTACATTTTTATACAAATCAAATAGCTAAATGACCCTTGGTATGACCATCTTAAAACAATTCCATATGTTAGCTTAGTAGAAACCCAGCCCCGGGCCCTTATACCTTAAGGGGTTTAATAACGGTTCTCTATAACCATTCAGTGCCAAAAAAGAATGTACGCTCACTCACCTTGGAGTGTAGTGTAGATGCTTGGAGAAGTGAGCTAAATAGACGTAACAGTGACTTTTGGTGCACAAACTTAATAAAAACCAAACATGTTTTCTCTCTCTGTGTCCCTAGGGCCCTTGCAGACATCCTGAGGCAACAGGGGCCCATTCCCATATCTCAATATGACTGCGAGAACTTTTCAGCCATGAACGGCTCTCCCAAAGACAACACTCCTCAACGAACCTCCTCCAAGAACCACTACACCCCTGTCCACCAGTCTAAGTCCAACCACGGTATGTGACCTTTATAGTATGTAACCTTTATAGTATGGTACATATACTCTACTGTTTTCTTCAAAGACAAATTGGTGAAGTGGCACAGATGGGCAAATTGGTGAAGACAAATGGGCAAATTGGTGAAGTATTATGAGCATACTGGAGTGAAGTGTGTGAATGTGTTGGTGCATGATCATTATGCTTCCAGTAGTGGTGCGTGGGTATAATCACTGGGGAAGCCAAGCCAGGAAAAAATGGCCATATTACATCCTCTGTGTTGTGATAACTGCGTTGTTTGCTCTATAGCCTGTTAGTTCATATGCCTTGCCACCGTGATATAAAGACCTAAAGGCAGAGACAATAAGAAGACACAATGGCAGAATAAATTCAACCACACCTTTTTTTTTTTTCATCACAAAACCGGAGAGCAACATCTGTCCGGTGAAATCCACAAAGCATACTGCATGTAACAAACAGATACTTGACCTACAGCATGGTCAAGCAAGGTAATGTTTCAGACATTTTCGGGCTACTAAACAACCATTGATTTAGAACCATTGCACAGGAGCTGCCTCCACTATTCCAGCACCATGTCAACTTTAACGTTTCAACGTCATCAAATCACCTCTGCTTATGCTCTAATACAGTGACAAATAAAATATAAAAAAATATAAAAAATTTAGTCCAATCAACGTAAGATAAATATGATGTCAATGGTACAGATTTATGTGTGTGTGTGTGTGTGTGCTTGCAAGAAAAAACAAGATGTTGACTCCAATGCCATCCTCCTCTCTTTCATGTTGCTGAAATGGTCTATGTCTGTCATACAGTACACACATTTCGTTCTTGTTGTCCTAGGCTACCTGGCTAAAATGCTTCCTTGCTAGCCTAACTTCTTTTCATGGGCAACGATTAGCCAGCTAGTTAACATTAGCCTACTACATCTAGCTACATATTGAATTTCCATCCTCTCAGGCCAGGGGCACAATGTATGAATTTATGGTTGGATCAGAATCGCCGTTATAATCATTGGCCAGTATGGAGAATTAAGTAAAACCACAGGTCCAAATCCTTATCTATTTAGGAAAGAGATAATTTTAACTAGCTAGCTAGCCACCGGAGGACAACTGTCACGAATTCCGCCGAGACTGCTCCTCCTCCTTGTTCGGGCAGGCTTCGGCGTTCGTCATCCCCGGAGTACTAGCTGCTACCGTTTGATGTTCTCTATGTTTGTTTGGTTTTGTCTGTTTGGTGCACCTGTGTCTTATCACTTATTGATTATGTCACCTATAAGTTTCCTTTGGTTTTGTTTGTAGTTGTGTGTTGTTGTCCGCCTGTCCGTTGGGGTTTTGCTCTGGTGTATTTAAGTGTATTGACGCACTGTTTGCGCATCGCTTATATTTCGTGTTTTACGCACTGTTTGCGTATCGCTCGCCTCCGTTGCTTGAGGCCCGTTCTTTTTGTATTGTCATATTTCTGACTAGTAAAGTCTGTTGGACTAAGCTTCTGTGTCCTGCGCCTGACTCCAACACCACATCCACTTCAAACACTGACAACAACAGCACAACGAGATGCAACAATTCCATTTTTTTCTGTCAATTATGTTTGGCTTTTGAAGTGATGTGATTGGTGTGAAGCCAAATCCAAACTGGCTTCCCTTGACACTTTTTTTGGGTGCACCATGATCATTTACAGTTGATCTCGCTCAGTTTAGCTCAACGCTGATTGGCTCTTATTTTATAATTTTTGTTCATCAATGCTCGCTGGCTTCCCTTGTATTCAATGCTACGGGCGGCAACAATGTCATACTCTTTTGGACCAGACAGCATCAGATAGATGGCCTACACATACAGAGACAGAGGGGTGCTGTTTCGCTCGCTCGGATGCTTTGTCAGATGAGATACATTCTGCCTCTTCCGAATTAAAGGAAAATTATGAAACACAGAGAGATTAAAGATACATTATTTTATATGTTTTTTTCTTTTTTTGGGGGTCCATTTTTGTGGGGAAGCCAGACTTTCCTTGGAATCCATGAGTACACGTCACTGTGTGTGTGTGTGTGCGTATATGAGTATCCCATTGTGTGTTTATTCAGTTTCTGTGTTGATGAGGGCACACGTTGTGTGTCCACGGCATGCTGCGCTCCCTGTCAGTGGTGTAATCTCCTATGTTAACATCCCGTAATCATCCAATTTGTGCAAGAGAGAGAGAGAGAGGGAGAGAGACAGTAGAGAGAAAGAGAGGGAGAGAGAGAGAGAGAGAGAGAGGGAGAGAGACAGTAGAGAGAGAGAGGGAGAGACAGTAGAGCAAAAGAGAGGGAGAGAGACAGTAGAGAGAGAGAGAGAGAGACAGTAGAGAGAGAGAGAGAGACAGTAGAGAGAGAGAGAGAGAGAGACAGTAGAGCAAAAGAGAGGGAGAGAGACAGTAGATAGAGAGAGAAGGAGAGAGACAGTAGAGAGAGAGAGAGGGAGAGAGACAGTAGAGAGAGAGAGAGAGACAGTAGAGAGAGAGCGGGAGAGAGACAGTAGAGAGAGAGAGAGAGAGACAGTAGAGAGAGAGAGAGAGGGAGAGAGACAGAAAGAGGGCTTGTTAGCGTGGATAACTGTGGCTAGCGAGGGAACAGGGCCGGGCCATCTCTGACAGGATGGAAACGAGAGACCCTGGCACACAGAGACCGCAGTGAGACCGTGACTGCTCGGCACGCGGGGTAACGGGATTCGACCACACGGCTGGGAAGTGGGAACAGAACACCACTGACAGGGGGTATAATCTGGGGAATGGGCTCTCTGAAGCGATACAGTTAACGTAACGAGACAGCTTTGTGGTTGTAGGATTGTGAGGCAGGTCTGAGTCGAGAGAGAGGGAGAGGGAGAGGGAGAGTGAGAGAGAGAGAGAGGGAGACCGAGACAAAGACAGAGAAAGGTGTTTGAGAGATACACAGAGAGACAGAAAGCGTGATTGAGAGAGGAAGAGACTGTGGCCGTATCCGAATACCCATATTTGCATTCTAAATAGTAGGCTGATTGGGTACACGAAAATATTATGTTTTCATGTATGTGACATTCGAGTTAAACACCAGGATGTCGTACTCATTTCTGCTTTTCATCTAGTACAAATTCGCTGCTATTAAGGAAGATAATCAGCTTTTCACGTGTGTTTGACAACAGCTGATAATCAGATCGGGGGAGCAAAATGAACGACTGGAGGGAAACAATGCAGTTCAGCATTAGAAGACGCGGTATGCCTAGTATGTGTATCTGTTGCTTACTGCATACATTTTAACTAAACAGTTCTACATAGTATATAGTACACAGTATAGTTTTAGTATGTAGACACGGCCAGAGACCGAGGTGTGCTCAGGTTTCAGAGGAAGTTATGTTTATTGTAGCTTGGAGAATAGCTGTTTTCACTCTGTCCGGTATCCACCTCAACACATCAAGAGAAAGGGAAGACAGACAGACGGACCTAAAAACCCACTCAGCGGGACAGACAGACAGACCTAAAAACCCACTTAGTGGGACAGACAGACAGACCTAAAAACCCACTTCGTGGGACAGACAGACAGACCTAAAAACCCAATCAGCGGGACAGACAGACAGACCTAAAAACCCACTCAGCGGGACAGACAGACAGACAGACAGACAGACAGACAGACAGACAGACCTAAAAACCCACACAGCGGGACAGACAGACAGACAGACCTAAAAACCCACTTAGTGGGACAGACAGACAGACCTAAAAACCCACTTAGTGGGACAGACAGACAGACCTAAAAACCCACTCAGCGGGACAGACAGACAGACCTAAAAACCCACACAGCGGGACAGACAGACAGACAGACCTAAAAACCCACTTAGTGGGACAGACAGACAGACCTAAAAACACACTTAGTGGGACAGACAGACAGACCTAAAAACCCACTCAGCGGGACAGACAGACAGACCTAACAACCCACACAGCGGGACAGACAGACAGACCTAAAAACCCACTTAGTGGGACAGACAGACAGACCTAAAAACCCACTTAGTGGGACAGACAGACAGACCTAAAAACCCACTCAGCGGGACAGACAGACAGACCTAAAAACCCACACAGCGGGACAGACAGACAGACCTAAAAACCCACTCAGCGGGACAGACAGACATACCTAAAAACCCACTCAGCGGGACAGACAGACAGACAGACAGACAGACAGACAGAGGTGCAGGCTTGTCAGGTGTGTCAGGTTTGAGGCTCATTTGGGTTGCAGAGCGTGGTGGGCTATGTCGACCCCAGTCTGCTCCCAGTCAGAGGTCCCGTTTGCCCCCCTGATTCACCATATCAATCTAGTCATAATGCTGGGGCCCAACGAGCCATGCAGGGGCAAGGGGGAACGCACTGTCGCACGCACCTACCTAGGGCTGTGGTGGTCATAGCATTTTTGTCAGCCGGTGATTGTCAAGCAAATAACTGCCGGTCTCACGGTAATTGCCGTTAATTAACATAAACACATTTAGCGTCTCCTGTCTTCCACGCATCGCTTACAAGCCACTGATGCAGACCTTTGGAACATCTACATTTGAAAAAGTCTAATAAATCCAGTTAATATAGCATACACCATCACAATAAATCCATTATTTATTTTAGACAGGCCTAAAGAAACATGATATCAAGAAAATGTATAGCACACTCTTGAGTTGTCCTTATATTAGGTCCTGATCTGGCTATGCTATATGGCTGTGGGCTACACTGGTTCATTTAGCATACAAGATTTGCTTAGAATTCCGTGGCATTATTTTATATGATTTTATAGTATGCAGAATAAAACTGAACATAGCTGAATAAAATAGAAAGGATATTTTCTCCAAACGGGAGTGTGCACATGAGGCTATTCTGTGTTGAGCGGTTAACAAAGAAATAGGTCCTCCTATATGCTTCATTTAGAGTTATTAATGCAACTTTAGTTGTGAAACAAACGTTGGGCTATATGTTTAGATTTTTAATACATTCTAAGGCTGCGTGATGCAACTCTAATGATGATTTGAAAAAAGTCACATGAAAGGCATGAGCTCTGCTTTGTTTCTTGCGCAGGCTGCACACACTTCATCAGTCTCTCATTCACAATTTGACAAGCGCTTGATAATGCCTCGAATTTCCCGGCAGCATCCCCCTTGTGTGGCCGTAATGCCCCCTAAAATAATCCATGCCTTTTGCGGCCAGTGGCTGTTGTGCTCTTGGGCTGAATATAATCATTACAATTCCCTTCTCCTGGGCACCTCTCACTCACATGGCTCTCTCAGATATCTCAATTCTTATTTTCCAATGAACGTCACGTGATCGGGTCCTTCTCACAGGCATCTCAGCTCCGAAGTAGGCTACAAGTGAAGACAGACACATCGGGGACTCAAATGCCTTCTTATCGAATTCCGAGGCGCAAATTGAAGATGTTAGAAGAGCTGTCTACATTTACTTTTCATCAGCCAACGAGATGAGTAGGTCTAACGAACTGCAAAAGCAATCTACTATCTCCCTATTCTATTGGTCATCTTGTCCTTCTGTGCGAGAAATAAATATTCCAAACATAGTCTGGGACAGTTGTGGGATTCGATAGATCCCACATAAATACAACTACTGACATCAAAAAACCTTTTAAACCCAATGAGGATGATGCAACAGATCAGAACATTTAGCTTAAAATGTTGATAAACTTAGGCTATTTCTTCACATTATAAGTGCAGCAATGAGCACACGGCAGTAAGCTATAATCGCAAATGTTCCAAAATGCAATTAGCGGGAAAACATCATTCTCCAAAGTGACCGCAAATGTGATTTTGCATGTAATGGTTTATTATAAAGGTGCATTTTTATGGTGAAAATTATCTTTCCCAAACTTGAAACTCACACGCCGCCTAAATATTCCAGTTAGGCTCTACACCGGTTTTAAAGCAGATTTAATGTGCTTAATTTTAAGAAGTTTTTTGGCCACTTTAGTTATGATACAAACCTTATCAAAACATGTAGGCCTATGGGCTAGGCTACATGAGGTGTGCGACTATGATTTGAAAAAGTTGCCAGAAAAGGCATGCGCTGTTTCTCGCCTTACTGTACACAAGCTGGGCGTCATTCACAAGTGATAAAAAATCATTCACAAGTGATAGGCTAATATTGTCACCCATCAGACTATTCTTGATTTAGTCAAATTCAAATTCAAATTCAAGCTGCTTTATTGGCATGAAAAACATTGCATCAATATTGCCAAAGCAACAATGTATACAATATACATTGTAATAAAATAATAAAGAATAACAAATAATAATATAAAATGGCAGTAAATAATAATAAGAATAAAAAAATAACAACAATAAAATGGTAACGGTCAATAGTAGTCTTGTCTTTACATATACTAAATAATATATGTGTGAAATTAGTTTTGATTTAGAATGGACCATTATCATGCACCTGTCTCGGAACATTGGAAAAAAATACATAATCTATGCACTTAAAAAGTGAACGGAGGACACTTTTCCCGTGGTTATTTTCATGCCAACCAGGTAGGCTTTACTCCTGTTGTAAAGCGAAGCAATGTGCTTAATATTAGTCAAGTTGAGAAATAAATATAGTAGGCCTAGCCTATAGAAAGCTGATGGGATCCTCTTCTTTTTAATAGAGGCCATCAAAATTCTGTTTTCTCACGCTATTGCATAGCCAACATAAATGTTGCGCAACATGAGCTCATGGGTTCTCATGAAGTGTTTGACTTAATTTTCGATCACATTTGCATTGATGTCAGAGGGATTAGATGGAGAATAGAGTGCTGGGTACCAGGCAGTCAGCATCAGAGCTTGGAGAAGCCTAGTTACCGTGACTAAATGGTCACGTGGAATATGACTGCTGTCATGACGCGTGACCGCCGGTGTGGTGGTAATAAGGTCACCTTAACAGTCCTACACCCACCTGCCCGACTGGCTGCCCTGCTCGCTGTGACCTTGTGGGTAGTCATAATCAGTGGAGGTCAGGCATCTCTCTCTCCCTCTCTCGCTCTCTCTCTCTCTCTCTCTCTCTCTCTCTCTCTCTCTCTCTCTCTCTCTCTCTCTCTCTCTCTCTCTCTCTCTCTCTCTCTCTCTCTCTCTCTGTCTGTCTGTCTGTCTATCTGTATCTCTGCCTCTCTGCATTCCTGCCTGCCTGTCTGGTTGTGTGTCTGCCTGCCTGCATTCCTGCACACTAACGTTGTTAATGTTAGCTAGTAAACGTAGCTCACCCTGTAGGCTAGCTCAGCCTATCCCAGCTCAGCTCTCCCTCCGCTGGGGACCCTGTAGGCGTGCTCAGCCTATCCCAGCCCAGCTCTCCCTCCGCTGGGGACCCTATAGGCGTGCTCAGCCTATCCCAGCCCAGCTCTCCCTCCGCTGGGGACCCAGCACTCCTGTGGGCTTGGACATGACATGCAGTGGGGTAATGTGAAGGCATGGGTAATGTGTGTGTATAAATTGGGAGTTCATATTCTATGGAATAACGGGTTCGCGATCGGTAGTACAGCAGAACGGGGGGAGAGAGAGACATAGAAAATGTAGAAAGAAATAAAGAAAATCCTCTACACCCTGCACACACACTGCAGCCTTCCAAGACTGGCCACTCCTGTGTTTGAGAGGTCTGGAATCACATGACAGAGTCCTAGTCAACCAGGTGTAACTACAGCTAAAGGTCTGGAGAGGCTGAGCCAAGAGATAAAATGACATCACCGTCCCCTCTGAACCTAAAACCTGGCCCCACTCTCCAAGGGTGTCTCAGGGGAAGTTGGGATATGCAAAAAACTAATTTTGTTTTCACACCTCACACTCATACAGGTTACCCACTTGCAGTGAAACAGGACAAATATAAGCACCGCCTATTTGACTTGTTCTACTGCTGTATAGTAGCTTTCCACATCACTACAATAAAACCCCCATTCTTTTCTTAGCATAGTTGAAGCATATTTTTTTCCTTAAATTACACTAGAGTATTTATGAATGCAGGCCAGGTGTGTCATGGGTATCCTTGGTGCATTGCAAAAAAAAAAAAACATCCCGCCTTCTGGGCATTTTTAGAATAATACAGTATATTCCTTCAAAACAGATCCAGTGCAGACAGCAGAATAGGACACCATGCGGCGCAGGGCAAAGGCTGCTATTTATATTCTCCTCAACTCTGCTTGTTGTTGTGTACTTCAGAGTCTGTTTCTCCTAAACACGATCCACCCTGCAGCCACAACAAGGAAAAGTCCTTGAGAGTCGATTCTTTGAGAGGCAACAACAGTTTCCCTGACATTCAAAGTTCAATGGTGACTCTGCTGCACAAACACACAGCTAATGGATGACTATATGACCAAACAGCTAATGGATGACTATATGACCAAACAGCTAATGGATGACTATATAACCAGACAGCTAATGGACTATATGACCTAACAGCTAATGGACTATATGACCTAACAGCTAATGGACTATATGACCTAACAGCTAATGGACTATATAACCTAACAGCTAATGGATGACTATATAACCAGACAGCTAATGGATGACTATATAACCAGACAGCTAATGGACTATATGACCTAACAGCTAATGGATGACTATATAACCAGACAGCTAATGGACTATATGACCTAACAGCTAATGGATGACTATATAACCTAACAGCTAATGGGATGACTATATGACCTAACAGCTAATGGATGACTATATAACCAGACAGCTAATGGACTATATGACCTAACAGCTAATGGACTATATGACCTAACAGCTAATGGATGACTATATTACCAAACAGCTAATGGATGACTATATGACCAAACAGCTAATGGATGACTATATGACCAAACAGCTAATGGATGACTATATAATAGGGGTGTAACGATCCATCTACTACATCGATGTATCGATTTATATTCCTATGATCCAACTACATCGATCTGTGCTCGGCGAGTTGGCCTTTTGGACAACATATATCAATCTAACATCGTTTTAAAATGTAATAAATCGATTGTATCGATACTAGGAAATAACCCATTGGATTTAAGCACGTCAGACTTTATATGGATGTTTTTTCTTAGCACTTTCAATGATAAAGGCTTTAAACATTACTCGATTCAGTCTGCCTATCCGTGACGTCATCGCCCCTCGCCAGCAGCAGCGCAAAGGCGCAAAGACAACAAAACATAGCATGGCGGACGACAGAGGAGAAGCCGACGAGCGAGAAATTATCAAGCCACCATTGCGGTCCTTACAAGAAACAGGAATCTAGGAAACTTCACCTGCACTGTCCAGTATCCAGGTATTTATTTCAGTCACACTGGTTGAATTTTTGGCTAAAAGGTTACTGAATCGATTTCAAGTCACTGAATCGTTTCGGATCGTATCGTTCTAAATGAACCAATATCGTCCTTGAATCGTATCGACAACCACGAATCGTGATACAAATCGAATCGTTGTTAAAACGAATCGTTACACCCCTACTATATAACCAAACAGCTAATGGATGAATATATAACGAAACAGCTAATGGATGACTATTTACATTTAACATTTAAGTCATTTAGCAGACACATTGGTACATTCAACTTAGGATAGCCAGTGGGACAACCACATCTTTATCACAGTAAGTACACTTCTTCAAACAAGCAGCTGTGAGCAAAGTCAGTGCAATCAGTGACAACTACATCTCGATCACAATAAGTACATTTCTTTAAACAAGTCAGTGCTAGCAGGTGAAATAAGTCAGGTGTTAGTTTAGACAAAAGACAGTGGTAGTAAAGGGGAGGTAGAAGGATTACTATTATACTATTCCAGGTATTCCTTAAAGAGGTAGGGTTTCAAGTGTCTCCGGAAGGTGGTCAGTGACTCCGCTGTCCTGGCGTCGTGGGGGAGCTTGTTCCACCATTGGGGTGCCAGAGCAGCGAATAGCTTTGACTGGGCTGAGCGGGAACTGTGCTTCCATAGAGGTAGGGGGGCTAGCAGGCCAGAGGTGGATGAACGTAGTGCCCTCGTTTGGGTGTAGGGTCTGATCAGAGTCTGAAGGTAAGGAGGTGCCGTTCCCCTCACAGCTCCATAGGCAAGCACCATGGTTTTGTAGTAGATGTGAGCTTCAACTGGAAGCCAGTGGAGGGTGCGGAGGAGCGGGGTGACGTGAGAGAACTTGGGAAGGTTGAACACCAGACGGGCTGCAGCGTTCTGGCTAAGTTGCAGGGTTTAATGGCACAGGCAGGGAGCCCAGACAACAGCGAGTTGCAGTAATCCAGACGGGAGATGACAAGTGCCTGGATTAGGACCTGTGCCACTTTCTGTGTAAGGTAGGGTCGTACTCTATGAATGTTGTAGAGCATGGACCTGCAGGATCGGGTCACCGCTTTGATGTTAGCGGAAAACGACAGGGTGTTGTCCAGGGTCACGCCAAGGTTCTTTGCACTCTGGCAGGAGGACACAATGGAGTTGTCAACCGTGATGGCGAGATCATGGAGCGGGCAGTCCTTCCCTGGGAGGAAGAGCAGCTCCGTCTTGCCGAGGTTCAGCTTAAGGTGGTGATCCGACATCCACACTGATATGTCTGCCAGACATGCAGAGATGCGATTCGCCACCTGGTTATCAGAAGGTGGAAAGGAGAAAATTAATTGTGTGTCGTCTGCGTAGCAATGATAGGAGAGACCATGTGAGGATATGACAGAGCCAAGTGACTTGGTGTATAGAGAGAATAGGAGAGGGCCTAGAACTGAGCCCTGGGGGACACCAGTGGTGAGAGCACGTAGTGAGGAGACAGATTCTCGCCACGCCAGCTGGTTGGAGCGACCTGTCAGGTAGGATGCAATTCAAGAGTTAGCAGCGCCGGAGATGCCCAACTCGAAGAGGGTGGAGAGGAGGATCTGATGGTTCACAGTATCAAAGGCAGCAGATAGGTCTAGAAGGATAAGAGCAGAGGAGAGAGAGTTAGCTTTGGCAGTGCGGAGAGCCTCCGTGACACAGAGAAGAGCAATCTCAGTTGAATGACCAGTCTTGAAACCTGAATGGTTAGGATCAAGAAGGTCATTCTGAGAGAGATAGCAGGAGAGTTGGCTAGAGACGGCACGCTCAAGAGTTTTGGAGAGAAAATAAAAAAGGGATAGTGGTCTGTAGTTGTTGACATCGAAGTGATCGAGTGTAGGTTTTTTGAGGAGGGTTGCAACTCTCGCCCTCTTGAAGACGGAAGGGACATAGCCAGCGGTCAAGGATGAGTTGATGAGCGAGGTGAGGTAAGGGAGAAGGTCTCCGGAAATGGTCTGGAGAAGAGAGGAGGGGATAGGGTCAAGCGGGCAGGTTGTTGGGCGGCCGGCTGTCACAAGATTTCATCTGGAGAGAGAGGGGAGAAAGAAGTCAAAGCATAGGGTAGGGCAGTGTGAGCAGGCCCAGCGGTGTCATTTGACTTAATAAATGAAGATCGGATGTCGTCAACCTTCTTTTCAAAATGGTTGTGGATGACGAAAACAGCTAATGGATGACGATATAACCAAACAGATAATGAATGGCTATATAACCTAACAGCTAATGGATGACTATATGACCAAACAGCTAATGGATGACTATATAACCTAACCGCTAATGGATGACTTTATAACAAGACAGCTTATGGATGACTATATGACCTAACAGCTAATGGATGACTATATAACCAGACAGCTAATGGATGACTATATAACCAGACAGCTAATGGATGACTATATAACCTAACAGCTAATGAATGACTATATGACCTAACAGCTAATGGATGACTTTATGACCTAACAGCTAATGGATGACTATATAACCAAACCGCTAATGGATGACTATATAACCAGACAGCTAATGGATGACTATATGACCTAACAGCTAATGGAAGACTATATAACCTAACCGCTAATGGATGACTATATGACCTAACAGCTAATGGATGACTATATAACCTAACAGCTAATGGATGACTATATGACCTAACAGCTAATGAATGACTATATAACCTAACCGCTAATGGATGACTATATAACCTAACAGCTAATGAATGACTATATGACCTAACAGCTAATGGATGACTATATAACCTAACAGCTAATGGATGACTATATGACCTAGGAGCTAATGGATGACTATATAACCTAACAGCTAATGGATGACTATATAACCAGACAGCTAATGGATGACTATATAACCTAACAGCTAATGGATGACTATATAACCAGACAGCTAATGGATGACTATATGACCTAACAGCTAATGAATGACTATATAACCTAACCGCTAATGGATGACTATATGACCTAACAGCTAATGGATGACTATATGACCTAACAGCTAATGGTTGACTATATAGCCTAACAGCTAATGGATGACTATATGACCTAACAGCTAATGGATGACTATATAACCAAACCACTAATGAATGACGATATAACCAGACAGCTAATGGATGACTACATAACCAGACAGCTAATGGATGACTATATGACCTAACAGCTAATGGACTATATGACCTAACAGCTAATGGATGACTATATGACCTAACAGCTAATGGATGACTATATAACCTAACCGCTAATGGATGACTATATAACCTAACAGCTAATGGATGACTATATAACCAAACCACTAATGGATGATGATATAACCAGACAGCTAATGGATGACTATATAACCAGACAGCTAATGGATGACTATATGACCAAACAGCTAATGGATGACTATATAACCTAACAACTAATGGATGACTATATAACCTAACAGCTAATGGATGACTATATGACCTAACAGCTAATGTATGACTATATAACCTAACCGCTAATGGATGACTATATGACATAACAGGTAATGGATGAGTATATGACCTAACAGCTAATGAATGACTATATAACCTAACCGCTAATGGATGACTATATAACCTAACAGCTAATGGCTGACTATATAACCAAACCACTAATGTGTGACGATATAACCAGACAGCTAATGGATGACCATATAACCACACAGTTAATGGATGACTATATAACCTAACAGCTAATGGATGACTATATAACCTAACAGCTAATGGATGACTATATAACCTAACAGCTAATGAATGACTATATGACCTAACAGCTAATGGATGACTATATAACCTAACAGCTAATGGATGACTATATGACCTAGGAGCTAATGGATGACTATATAACCTAACAGCTAATGGATGACTATATAACCAGACAGCTAATGGATGACTATATAACCTAACAGCTAATGGATGACTATATAACCAGACAGCTAATGGATGACTATATGACCTAACAGCTAATGAATGACTATATAACCTAACCGCTAATGGATGACTATATGACCTAACAGCTAATGGATGACTATATGACCTAACAGCTAATGGTTGACTATATAGCCTAACAGCTAATGGATGACTATATGACCTAACAGCTAATGGATGACTATATAACCAAACCACTAATGAATGACGATATAACCAGACAGCTAATGGATGACTACATAACCAGACAGCTAATGGATGACTATATGACCTAACAGCTAATGGACTATATGACCTAACAGCTAATGGATGACTATATGACCTAACAGCTAATGGATGACTATATAACCTAACCGCTAATGGATGACTAT
>NW_028157591.1:0-22500 GCF_964263955.1 Coregonus lavaretus
AGAGAGAGGCGAGAGAGAGAGAGAGAGAGAGAGAGAGAGCGAGAGAGAGAAGAGAGAGAGAGAGAGAGAGAGAGAGAAATAGAGAGAGAGAGAGAGAGAGAGAGAGAGAGAGAGAGAGAGAGAGAGAGAGAGAGAGAGAGAGAGAGAGAGAGAGAGAGAGAGAAATAGAGAGAGAGAGAGAGTGAAACAGAGAGAGAGAGAGAGAGAGAGAGAGAGAGAGAGAGAGAGAGAGAGAAGAGAGAGAGAGAGAGAGAGAGAGAGAGACACACACACACACACACACACACTCACAATGAAACACACACACTGACACACACACACACACACACGGCACTCTTTAATGTTGCTTTAGGATAACTAAGCTATCCTGCCTCCTCTAGCTCTCCCTCTCTCTCTCCTCCTCCCCCTCCTCTCCCACCATACCTCATCTCCTCTCTCCTCATCCTCTCCCACCACACCTCATCTCTCTCCTCCTCCTCTCCCACCATACCTCATCTCCTCTCTCCTTCTCCTCTCCCACCACACCTCATCTCCTCTCTCTTTCTCCTCTCCCACCATAACTCATCTCCTCTCTCCTCCTCTTCCTCTCCCACCATACCTCATCTCCTCTCTCCTCCTCCTCCTCTCCCACCATACCTCATCTCCTCTCTCTTTCTCCTCTCCCACCATAACTCATCTCCTCTCTCCTCCTCTTCCTCTCCCACCATAACTCATCTCCTCTCTCCTCCTCTTCCTCTCCCACCATAACTCATCTCCTCTCTCCTCCTCCTCTCCCACCATACCTCATCTCCTCTCTCCTTCTCCTCTCCCACCATACCTCATCTCCTCTCTCCTCCTCCTCTCCCACCATACCTCATCTCCTCTCTCCTCCTCCTCCCCACCACACCTCATCTCCTCTCTCCTTCTCCTCTCCCACTATACCTCATCTCCTCTCTCCTCCTCCTCCCCACCACACCTCATCTCCTCTCTCCTTCTCCTCTCCCACCATACCATATCTCCTCTCTCCTCCTCTCCCACCATACATCTCCTCTCTCCTTCTCCTCTCCTACCATACCTCATCTCCTCTCTCCTCCTCCTCTCCCACCATACCTCATATCCTCTCCTTCATCTCATCTCTCTCTCTCTCTCCCTATTTCTCTTTGCCCCATCTCTCATCTCTGATCTGCTTTCTCTCTTTCTCTCTCCCTGTCTTTTTTTTCTCCCGATCCCCTTTCTCCCCCTCACGCTCCTTCCATCCCTCAACCCCCATTGGTTAATCTCTTTCCTATATTTACATATCTCCATCTCTCTCTCCTTCTCTATGTATAACCCAAAGCCAGAGGGATCTACTACACCCATTACAATGTCATAATCATTACCAACTGGCAGTTCAAATCTTGTTGACACCTCCTGGATTGTAAAATAGAGAACTGATCATTTGCAGCCCAAAGATATACTGGTGATTTGAAGTCAATGCCTGTATCTGAAATGGCACCCTACCCCCTATATAGTGCACTACTTTGACAAGGGCCCCATCATTCCAAATCCTAAACAAGTTTATCCACTCTACAAAGTTAGGCAACTGATGTATGAATAGGAAACGTGTTCCACAGGCAATTGGTTTAAATACATTACGAAGACAGCTGTGGTGCCATGTCAATATTTTAATTTTAATTATTTAGCAGAGGCTCTTATCCAGAGCGACTTCCAGTTAGCGCATACACGTTTTTTGGTGTGTTTTTTTTTTCATACTGGCCCCCTGTGGGAATCGAACCCACAACCCTGGCGTTGCAAGCGCCATGCTCTACCAACTGAGCTACACGGCACTAGTTTAGTTATCTTAGCAAGTTGGCGCAGGTGCCATACCATAGTAGGCCTAATTAGCCAATTTGTAAGTCGCTCTGGATAAGAGAGTCTGCTAAATGACGAAAATGTAAATGTAAATGTAGCCGCGTGCATATATGAACCAATCAAACGCTTTAACCCCGAGGGCACGGGATGGCGGGGCCGAGGGACACACACACACGTCAACGTCGAGGGGGGGCGGGGGGGGGGCGGCGGCCGCGCGCTCATGTCGCGTCTTCCTTCCCTCTCAGTGAGGTTCCTCGCCCCCTCTTCTTTCTCACGCGATCGGTTAATTCGATAGGAGTAAAATATATATTTTAAAATCTATATAATCTATATAAAATCTATATATCTTATAACAGTAAAATGTACATTTTAAAATCTATTAAAGAGGCTATAATCTAACGTATATCATACTTAGCCTATAGGCTATTAATAACCAGTAATTGTATGACCAAATATGCTGAAGAGATGAAGAAGAAATTCCGCAACTCTCGGAGGACGGTGGTGATCTAGAAGTGCTTCTTAATTGTTAATTAAATTAGACCAAATAGGTCTATGGTGAAATAAACCTTATGAACTTAATATGACGGGGGGGGGGGGGGGGGGTTAGACAAACTTCTCAAACCGAGGGCAAAACCACAAAAAATATAACGATTTATATTCCTCGATTTAAATCACTCTCAGATCGCTTTGAGAAGCTGATTTGATTACAGTGACTGCTGGGCTATAAACTGTAGCTTTAATCAACGCTACAGTTCTCTGAAATGTTGCTGGAACAATTAGCACTTGTGGAGTTTGGTGATCGCGTTCATAAAAGACAATACCGTTAAGAGCATTAGGCCTAAATGTTACATTTTTTCACCCAAAGAAAATACAATTACCCTAACTTGTAATTGTTTTCGTTGGGGATCAAATTAAATAGAAGCATCATATGGGATTGTGGTCGTTTGTTACAAATTCTTGAAAGAAAAAAACGAGTAAACTGCTCTTGCCAGTATCACTTTGTTTTATTTGTGTTTCCCATTTCAATGTATTTGTCTGATTTTCCTATTTTAGGCCGTTTGTTATGGAGATTGTAGGCCTTCATTACCCTGCAGGCCAGGCGCTATAGGATAAATATAGTAGAGGAAACTTCGACACCAAACAAAGCATAACAGGCTAAACACCAACACTATTTCCACTCCAAACGAATAGCCCAGTTCTCCATGCAGTTTCATCAGTTGGATTACGATCACATTAGCTCTGATATATTTTCCAAGTTTACATTTCTGCAGCCTCTCTCCCTGTGCAGTAGCCCAATGACACCAGTAGGTGTTGCATCCTCTCTCCTTGTACAGTAGCCCAATGGGACCAGTAGGTGTTGCAGCCTCTCTCCCTGTACAGTAGCCCAATGAGACCAGTAGGTGTTGCAGCCTCTCTCCCTGTACAGTAGCCCAATGGGACCAGTAGGTGTTGCAGCCTCTCTCCCTGTACAGTAGCCCAATGAGACCAGTAGGTGTTGCAGTCTCTCTCCCTGTACAGTAGCCCAATGGGACCAGTAGGTGTTGCAGCCTCTCTCCCTGTACAGTAGCCCAATGACACCAGTAGGTGTTGCAGCCTCTCTCCATGTACAGTAGCCCAATGAGACCAGTAGGTGTTGCAGCCTCTCTCCCTGTACAGTAGCCCAATGACACCAGTAGGTGTTGCAGCCTCTCTCCCTGTACAGTAGCCCAATGGGACCAGTAGGTGTTGCAGCCTCTCTCCATATACAGTAGCCCAATGGGACCAGTAGGTGTTGCAGCCTCTCTCCCTGTACAGTAGCCCAATGGGACCAGTAGGTGTTGCAGCCTCTCTCCCTGTAAAGTAGCCCAATGACACCAGTAGGTGTTGCAGCCTCTCTCCCTGTACAGTTGCCCAATGGGACCAGTAGGTGTTGCAGCCTCTCTCCCTGTACAGTAGCCCAATGGGACCAGTAGGTGTTGCAGCCTCTCTCCCTGTACAGTAGCCCAATGGGACCAGTAGGTGTTGCAGCCTCTCTCCCTGTACAGTAGCCCAATGACACCAGTAGGTGTTGCAGCCTCTCTCCCTGTACAGTAGCCCAATGGGACCAGTAGGTGTTGCAGCCTCTCTCCCTGTACAGTAGCCCAATGGGACCAGTAGGTGTTGCAGCCTCTCTCCCTGTACAGTAGCCCAATGGGACCAGTAGGTGTTGCAGCCTCTCTCCCTGTACAGTAGCCCAATGGGACCAGTAGGTGTTGCAGCCTCTCTCCCTGTACAGTAGCCCAATGACACCAGTAGGTGTTGCAGCCTCTCTCCCTGTACAGTAGCCCAATGGGACCAGTAGGTGTTGCATCCTCTCTCCCTGTACAGTAGCCCAATGGGACCAGTAGGTGTTGCAGCCTCTCTCCCTGTACAGTAGCCCAATGGGACCAGTAGGTGTTGCAGCCTCTCTCCCTGTACAGTAGCCCAATGGGACCAGTAGGTGTTGCAGCCTCTCTCCCTGTACAGTAGCCCAATGGGACCAGTAGGTGTTGCAGCCTCTCTCCCTGTACAGTAGCCCAATGACACCAGTAGGTGTTGCAGCCTCTCTCCCTGTTCAGTAGCCCAATGGGACCAGTAGGTGTTGCAGCCTCTCTCCATATACAGTAGCCCAATGACACCAGTAGGTGTTGCAGCCTCTCTCCATATACAGTAGCCCAATGGGACCAGTAGGTTTTGCAGCCTCTCTCCCTGTACAGTAGCCCAATGGGACCAGTAGGTGTTGCAGCCTCTCTCCCTGTACAGTAGCCCAATGACACCAGTAGGTGTTGCAGCCTCTCTCCCTGTACAGTAGCCCAATGACACCAGTAGGTGTTGCAGCCTCTCTCCATGTACAGTAGCCCAAAAGGACCAGTATGTGTTGCAGCCTCTCTCCATGTACAGTTGCCCAATGGGACCAGTAGGTGTTGCAGCCTCTCTCCATGTACGGTAGCCCAATGAGACCAGTAGGTGTTGCATCCTCTCTCCCTGTACAGTAGCCCAATGACACCAGTAGGTGTTGCAGCCTCTCTCCATATAGAGTAGCCCAATGGGACCAGTAGGTGTTGCAGCCTCTCTCCCTGTACAGTAACCCAATGGGACCAGTAGGTGTTGCAGCCTCTCTCCATATAGAGTAGCCCAATGGGACCAGTAGGTGTTGCAGCCTCTCTCCCTGTACAGTAGCCCAATGACACCAGTAGGTGTTGCAGCCTCTCTCCCTGTGCAGTAGCCCAATGGGACCAGTAGGTGTTGCAGCCTCTCTCCCTGTACAGTAGCCCAATGACACCAGTAGGTGTTGCATCCTCTCTCCCTGTACAGTAGCCCAATGACACCAGTAGGTGTTGCAGCCTTTCTCCCTGTGCAGTAGCCCAATGGGACCAGTAGGTGTTGCAGCCTCTCTCCCTGTACAGTGCCCAATGACACCAGTAGGTGTTGCAGCCTCTCTCCATATACAGTAGCCCAATGACACCAGTAGGTGTTGCAGCCTCTCTCCCTGTACAGTAGCCCAATGGGACCAGTAGGTGTTGCATCCTCTCTCCCTGTACAGTAGCCCAATGGGACCAGTAGGTGTTGCATCCTCTCTCCCTATACAGTAGCCCAATGGGACCAGTAGGTGTTGCAGCCTCTCTCCATGTACAGTAGCCCAATGGGACCAGTAGGTGTTGCAGCCTCTCTCCCTGTACAGTAGCCCAATGAGACCAGTAGGTGTTGCAGCCTCTCTCCATGTACAGTAGCCCAATGACACCAGTAGGTGTTGCAGCCTCTCTCCCTGTACAGTAGCCCAATGGGACCAGTAGGTGTTGCAGCCTCTCTCCCTGTACAGTAGCCCAATGACACCAGTAGGTGTTGCAGCCTCTCTCCATATACAGTAGCCCAATGACACCAGTAGGTGTTGCAGCCTCTCTCCATATACAGTAGCCCAATGGGACCAGTAGGTGTTGCAGCCTCTCTCCCTGTACAGTAGCCCAATGGGACCAGTAGGTGTTGCATCCTCTCTCCCTGTACAGTAGCCCAATGACACCAGTAGGTGTTGCAGCCTTTCTCCCTGTGCAGTAGCCCAATGGGACCAGTAGGTGTTGCATCCTCTCTCCCTGTACAGTAGCCCAATGACACCAGTAGGTGTTGCAGCCTCTCTCCATATAGAGTAGCCCAATGGGACCAGTAGGTGTTGCAGCCTCTCTCCCTGTACAGTAGCCCAATGGGACCAGTAGGTGTTGCAGCCTCTCTCCATATAGAGTAGCCCAATGGGACCAGTAGGTGTTGCAGCCTCTCTCCCTGTACAGTAGCCCAATGACACCAGTAGGTGTTGCAGCCTCTCTCCCTGTGCAGTAGCCCAATGGGACCAGTAGGTGTTGCAGCCTCTCTCCCTGTACAGTAGCCCAATGACACCAGTAGGTGTTGCATCCTCTCTCCCTGTACAGTAGCCCAATGACACCAGTAGGTGTTGCAGCCTTTCTCCCTGTGCAGTAGCCCAATGGGACCAGTAGGTGTTGCAGCCTCTCTCCCTGTACAGTGCCCAATGACACCAGTAGGTGTTGCAGCCTCTCTCCATATACAGTAGCCCAATGACACCAGTAGGTGTTGCAGCCTCTCTCCCTGTACAGTAGCCCAATGGGACCAGTAGGTGTTGCATCCTCTCTCCCTGTACAGTAGCCCAATGGGACCAGTAGGTGTTGCATCCTCTCTCCCTATACAGTAGCCCAATGGGACCAGTAGGTGTTGCAGCCTCTCTCCCTGTACAGTAGCCCAATGGGACCAGTAGGTGTTGCAGCCTCTCTCCCTGTACAGTAGCCCAACGACACCAGTAGGTGTTGCAGCCTCTCTCCCTGTACAGTAGCCCAATGACACCAGTAGGTGTTGCAGCCTCTCTCCATATACAGTAGCCCAATGACACCAGTAGGTGTTGCAGCCTCTCTCCATATACAGTAGCCCAATGGGACCAGTAGGTGTTGCAGCCTCTCTCCCTGTACAGTAGCCCAATGGGACCAGTAGGTGTTGCATCCTCTCTCCCTGTACAGTAGCCCAATGACACCAGTAGGTGTTGCAGCCTTTCTCCCTGTGCAGTAGCCCAATGGGACCAGTAGGTGTTGCAGCCTCTCTCCCTGTACAGTGCCCAATGACACCAGTAGGTGTTGCAGCCTCTCTCCATATACAGTAGCCCAATGACACCAGTAGGTGTTGCAGCCTCTCTCCCTGTACAGTAGCCCAATGGGACCAGTAGGTGTTGCATCCTCTCTCCCTGTACAGTAGCCCAATGGGACCAGTAGGTGTTGCATCCTCTCTCCCTATACAGTAGCCCAATGGGACCAGTAGGTGTTGCAGCCTCTCTCCATGTACAGTAGCCCAATGGGACCAGTAGGTGTTGCAGCCTCTCTCCCTGTACAGTAGCCCAATGAGACCAGTAGGTGTTGCAGCCTCTCTCCATGTACAGTAGCCCAATGACACCAGTAGGTGTTGCAGCCTCTCTCCCTGTACAGTAGCCCAATGGGACCAGTAGGTGTTGCAGCCTCTCTCCCTGTACAGTAGCCCAATGACACCAGTAGGTGTTGCAGCCTCTCTCCCTGTACAGTAGCCCAATGACACCAGTAGGTGTTGCAGCCTCTCTCCATGTACAGTAGCCCAATGGGACCAGTATGTGTTGCAGCCTCTCTCCATGTACAGTTGCCCAATGGGACCAGTAGGTGTTGCAGCCTCTCTCCATGTACGGTAGCCCAATGAGACCAGTAGGTGTTGCATCCTCTCTCCCTGTACAGTAGCCCAATGACACCAGTAGGTGTTGCAGCCTCTCTCCATATAGAGTAGCCCAATGGGACCAGTAGGTGTTGCAGCCTCTCTCCCTGTACAGTAGCCCAATGGGACCAGTAGGTGTTGCAGCCTCTCTCCATATAGAGTAGCCCAATGGGACCAGTAGGTGTTGCAGCCTCTCTCCCTGTACAGTAGCCCAATGACACCAGTAGGTGTTGCAGCCTCTCTCCCTGTGCAGTAGCCCAATGGGACCAGTAGGTGTTGCAGCCTCTCTCCCTGTACAGTAGCCCAATGACACCAGTAGGTGTTGCATCCTCTCTCCCTGTACAGTAGCCCAATGACACCAGTAGGTGTTGCAGCCTTTCTCCCTGTGCAGTAGCCCAATGGGACCAGTAGGTGTTGCAGCCTCTCTCCCTGTACAGTGCCCAATGACACCAGTAGGTGTTGCAGCCTCTCTCCATATACAGTAGCCCAATGACACCAGTAGGTGTTGCAGCCTCTCTCCCTGTACAGTAGCCCAATGGGACCAGTAGGTGTTGCATCCTCTCTCCCTGTACAGTAGCCCAATGGGACCAGTAGGTGTTGCATCCTCTCTCCCTATACAGTAGCCCAATGGGACCAGTAGGTGTTGCAGCCTCTCTCCATGTACAGTAGCCCAATGGGACCAGTAGGTGTTGCAGCCTCTCTCCCTGTACAGTAGCCCAATGAGACCAGTAGGTGTTGCAGCCTCTCTCCATGTACAGTAGCCCAATGACACCAGTAGGTGTTGCAGCCTCTCTCCCTGTACAGTAGCCCAATGGGACCAGTAGGTGTTGCAGCCTCTCTCCCTGTACAGTAGCCCAATGGGACCAGTAGGTGTTGCAGCCTCTCTCCCTGTACAGTAGCCCAATGACACCAGTAGGTGTTGCAGCATCTCTCCCTGTACAGTAGCCCAATGGGACCAGTAGGTGTTACATCCTCTCTCCCTGTACAGTAGCCCAATGGGACCAGTAGGTGTTGCAGCCTCTCTCCCTGTACAGTAGCCCAATGACACCAGTAGGTTTTGCAGCCTCTCTCCATATACAGTAGCCCAATGACACCAGTAGGTGTTGCAGCCTCTCTCCATATACAGTAGCCCAATGGGACCAGTAGGTGTTGCAGCCTCTCTCCCTGTACAGTAGCCCAATGGGACCAGTAGGTGTTGCATCCTCTCTCCCTGTACAGTAGCCCAATGGGACCATTATGTGTTGCAGCCTCTCTCCATATACAGTAGCCCAATGGGACCAGTAGGTGTTGCAGCCTCTCTCCATGTACAGTAGCCCAATGGGACCAGTAGGTGTTGCAGCCTCTCTCCCTGTACAGTAGCCCAATGAAACCAGTAGGTGTTGCAGCCTCTCTCCCTGTACAGTAGCCCAATGACACCAGTAGGTGTTGCAGCCTCTCTCCATGTACAGTAGCCCAATGGGACCAGTTTGTGTTGCAGCCTCTCTCCATGTACAGTTGCCCAATGGGACCAGTAGGTGTTGCAGCCTCTCTCCATGTACGGTAGCCCAATGAGACCAGTAGGTGTTGCATCCTCTCTCCCTGTACAGTAGCCCAATGACACCAGTAGGTGTTGCAGCCTCTCTCCATATACAGTAGCCCAATGGGACCAGTAGGTGTTGCAGCCTCTCTCCATGTACAGTAGCCCAAAGGGACCAGTAGGTGTTGCAGCCTCTCTCCATATACAGTAGCCCAATGGGACCAGTAGGTGTTGCAACCTCTCTCCCTGTACAGTAGCCCAATGGGACCAGTAGGTGTTGCAGCCTCTCTCCCTGTACAGTAGCCCAATGGGACCACTAGGTGTTGCAAACTCTCTCCCTGTTCAGTAGCCCAATGGGACCAGTAGGTGTTGCAGCCTCTCTCCCTGTACAGTAGCCCAATGAGACCAGTAGGTGTTGCATCCTCTCTCCCTGTACAGTAGCCCAATGACACCAGTAGGTGTTGCAGCCTCTCTCCCTGTACAGTAGCCCAATGACACCAGTAGGTGTTGCAGCCTCTCTCCCTGTACAGTAGCCCAATGACACCAGTAGGTGTTGCAGCCTCTCTCCCTGTACAGTAGCCCAATGACACCAGTAGGTGTTGCAGCCTCTCTCCATGTACAGTAGCCCAATGGGACCAGTATGTGTTGCAGCCTCTCTCCATGTACAGTTGCCCAATGGGACCAGTAGGTGTTGCAGCCTCTCTCCATGTACGGTAGCCCAATGAGACCAGTAGGTGTTGCATCCTCTCTCCCTGTACAGTAGCCCAATGACACCAGTAGGTGTTGCAGCCTCTCTCCATATACAGTAGCCCAATGGGACCAGTAGGTGTTGCAGCCTCTCTCCCTGTACAGTAGCCCAATGGGACCAGTAGGTGTTGCAGCCTCTCTCCATATACAGTAGCCCAATGGGACCAGTAGGTGTTGCAGCCTCTCTCCCTGTACAGTAGCCCAATGGGACCAGTAGGTGTTGCAGCCTCTCTCCCTGTACAGTAGCCCAATGGGACCAGTAGGTGTTGCAACCTCTCTCCCTGTTCAGTAGCCCAATGGGACCAGTAGGTGTTGCAGCCTCTCTCCCTGTACAGTAGCCCAATGAGACCAGTAGGTGTTGCAGCCTCTCTCCCTGTACAGTAGCCCAATGAGACCAGTAGGTGTTGCATCCTCTCTCCCTGTACAGTAGCCCAATGACACCAGTAGGTGTTGCAGCCTCTCTCCCTCTGCAGTAGCCCAATGGGACCAGTAGGTGTTGCAGCCTCTCTCCCTGTACAGTAGCCCAATGACACCAGTAGGTGTTGCATCCTCTCTCCCTGTACAGTAGCCCAATGACACCAGTAGGTGTTGCAGCCTTTCTCCCTGTGCAGTAGCCCAATGGGACCAGTAGGTGTTGCAGCCTCTCTCCCTGTACAGTAGCCCAATGGGACCAGTAGGTATTGCAGCGTCTCTCCATATACAGTAGCCCAATGACACCAGTAGGTGTTGCAGCCTCTCTCCATATACAGTAGCCCAATGGGACCAGTAGGTTTTGCAGCCTCTCTCCCTGTATAGTAGCCCAATGGGACCAGTAGGTGTTGCAGCCTCTCTCCCTGTACAGTAGCCCAATGACACCAGTAGGTGTTGCAGCCTCTCTCCCTGTACAGTAGCCCAATGACACCAGTAGGTGTTGCAGCCTCTCTCCATGTACAGTAGCCCAATGGGACCAGTATGTGTTGCAGCCTCTCTCCATGTACAGTTGCCCAATGGGACCAGTAGGTGTTGCAGCCTCTCTCCATGTACGGTAGCCCAATGAGACCAGTAGGTGTTGCATCCTCTCTCCCTGTACAGTAGCCCAATGACACCAGTAGGTGTTGCAGCCTCTCTCCATATAGAGTAGCCCAATGGGACCAGTAGGTGTTGCAGCCTCTCTCCCTGTACAGTAGCCCAATGGGACCAGTAGGTGTTGCAGCCTCTCTCCATATACAGTAGCCCAATGGGACCAGTAGGTGTTGCAGCCTCTCTCCCTGTACAGTAGCCCAATGACACCAGTAGGTGTTGCAGCCTCTCTCCCTGTGCAGTAGCCCAATGGGACCAGTAGGTGTTGCAGCCTCTCTCCCTGTACAGTAGCCCAATGACACCAGTAGGTGTTGCATCCGCTCTCCCTGTACAGTAGCCCAATGACACCAGTAGGTGTTGCAGCCTTTCTCCCTGTGCAGTAGCCCAATGGGACCAGTAGGTGTTGCAGCCTCTCTCCCTGTACAGTGCCCAATGACACCAGTAGGTGTTGCAGCCTCTCTCCATATACAGTAGCCCAATGACACCAGTAGGTGTTGCAGCCTCTCTCCCTGTACAGTAGCCCAATGGGACCAGTAGGTGTGGCATCCTCTCTCCCTGTACAGTAGCCCAATGGGACCAGTAGGTGTTGCATCCTCTCTCCCTGTACAGTAGCCCAATGGGACCAGTAGGTGTTGCAGCCTCTCTCCATGTACAGTAGCCCAATGGGACCAGTAGGTGTTGCAGCCTCTCTCCCTGTACAGTAGCCCAATGAGACCAGTAGGTGTTGCAGCCTCTCTCCATGTACAGTAGCCCAATGACACCAGTAGGTGTTGCAGCCTCTCTCCCTGTACAGTAGCCCAATGGGACCAGTAGGTGTTGCAGCCTCTCTCCCTGTACAGTAGCCCAATGGGACCAGTAGGTGTTGCAGCCTCTCTCCCTGTACAGTAGCCCAATGACACCAGTAGGTGTTGCAGCATCTCTCCCTGTACAGTAGCCCAATGGGACCAGTAGGTGTTACATCCTCTCTCCCTGTACAGTAGCCCAATGGGACCAGTAGGTGTTGCAGCCTCTCTCCCTGTACAGTAGCCCAATGACACCAGTAGGTGTTGCAGCCTCTCTCCCTGTACAGTAGCCCAATGGGACCAGTAGGTGTTGCAGCCTCTCTCCCTGTACAGTAGCCCAATGACACCAGTAGGTGTTGCAGCCTCTCTCCCTGTACAGTAGCCCAATGACACCAGTAGGTGTTGCAGCCTCTCTCCATATACAGTAGCCCAATGACACCAGTATGTGTTGCAGCCTCTCTCCATATACAGTAGCCCAATGACACCAGTAGGTGTTGCAGCCTCTCTCCCTGTACAGTAGCCCAATGGGACCAGTAGGTGTTGCATCCTCTCTCCCTGTACAGTAGCCCAATGGGACCATTATGTGTTGCAGCCTCTCTCCATATACAGTAGCCCAATGGGACCAGTAGGTGTTGCAGCCTCTCTCCATGTACAGTAGCCCAATGGGACCAGTAGGTGTTGCAGCCTCTCTCCCTGTACAGTAGCCCAATGACACCAGTAGGTGTTGCAGCCTCTCTCCCTGTACAGTAGCCCAATGACACCAGTAGGTGTTGCAGCCTCTCTCCATGTACAGTAGCCCAATGGGACCAGTATGTGTTGCAGCCTCTCTCCATGTACAGTTGCCCAATGGGACCAGTAGGTGTTGCAGCCTCTCTCCATGTACGGTAGCCCAATGAGACCAGTAGGTGTTGCATCCTCTCTCCCTGTACAGTAGCCCAATGACACCAGTAGGTGTTGCAGCCTCTCTCCATATACAGTAGCCCAATGGGACCAGTAGGTGTTGCAGCCTCTCTCCCTGTACAGTAGCCCAATGGGACCAGTAGGTGTTGCAGCCTCTCTCCATATACATTAGCCCAATGGGACCAGTAGGTGTTGCAGCCTCTCTCCCTGTACAGTAGCCCAATGGGACCAGTAGGTGTTGCAGCCTCTCTCCATGTACAGTAGCCCAATGGGACCAGTAGGTGTTGCAACCTCTCTCCCTGTTCAGTAGCCCAATGGGACCAGTAGGTGTTGCAGCCTCTCTCCCTGTACAGTAGCCCAATGAGACCAGTAGGTGTTGCAGCCTCTCTCCCTGTACAGTATCCCAATGAGACCAGTAGGTGTTGCATCCTCTCTCCCTGTACAGTAGCCCAATGACACCAGTAGGTGTTGCAGCCTCTCTCCCTGTGCAGTATCCCAATGGGACCAGTAGGTGTTGCAGCCTCTCTCCCTGTACAGTAGCCCAATGACACCAGTAGGTGTTGCATCCTCTCTCCCTGTACAGTAGCCCAATGACACCAGTAGGTGTTGCAGCCTTTCTCCCTGTACAGTAGCCCAATGACACCAGTAGGTGTTGCAGCCTCTCTCCCTGTACAGTAGCCCAATGACACCAGTAGGTGTTGCAGCCTCTCTCCCTGTACAGTAGCCCAATGGGACCAGTAGGTGTTGCATCCTCTCTCCCTGTACAGTAGCCCAATGGGACCATTATGTGTTGCAGCCTCTCTCCATATACAGTAGCCCAATGGGACCAGTAGGTGTTGCAGCCTCTCTCCATGTACAGTAGCCCAATGGGACCAGTAGGTGTTGCAGCCTCTCTCCCTGTACAGTAGCCCAATGACACCAGTAGGTGTTGCAGCCTCTCTCCCTGTACAGTAGCCCAATGACACCAGTAGGTGTTGCAGCCTCTCTCCATGTACAGTAGCCCAATGGGACCAGTATGTGTTGCAGCCTCTCTCCATGTACAGTTGCCCAATGGGACCAGTAGGTGTTGCAGCCTCTCTCCATGTACGGTAGCCCAATGAGACCAGTAGGTGTTGCATCCTCTCTCCCTGTACAGTAGCCCAATGACACCAGTAGGTGTTGCAGCCTCTCTCCATATACAGTAGCCCAATGGGACCAGTAGGTGTTGCAGCCTCTCTCCCTGTACAGTAGCCCAATGGGACCAGTAGGTGTTGCATCCTCTCTCCCTGTACAGTAGCCCAATGGGACCAGTAGGTGTTGCATCCTCTCTCCCTGTACAGTAGCCCAATGGGACCAGTAGGTGTTGCAGCCTCTCTCCATGTACAGTAGCCCAATGGGACCAGTAGATGTTGCAGCCTCTCTCCCTGTACAGTAGCCCAATGAGACCAGTAGGTGTTGCAGCCTCTCTCCATGTACAGTAGCCCAATGACACCAGTAGGTGTTGCAGCCTCTCTCCCTGTACAGTAGCCCAATGGGACCAGTAGGTGTTGCAGCCTCTCTCCCTGTACAGTAGCCCAATGGGACCAGTAGGTGTTGCAGCCTCTCTCCCTGTACAGTAGCCCAATGACACCAATAGGTGTTGCAGCATCTCTCCCTGTACAGTAGCCCAATGGGACCAGTAGGTGTTACATCCTCTCTCCCTGTACAGTAGCCCAATGGGACCAGTAGGTGTTGCAGCCTCTCTCCCTGTACAGTAGCCCAATGACACCAGTAGGTGTTACAGCCTCTCTCCCTGTACAGTAGCCCAATGACACCAGTAGGTGTTGTAGCCTCTCTCCCTGTACAGTAGCCCAATGACACCAGTAGGTGTTGCAGCCTCTCTCCCTGTACAGTAGCCCAATGACACCAGTAGGTGTTGCAGCCTCTCTCCATATACAGTAGCCCAATGACACCAGTAGGTGTTGCAGCCTCTCTCCATATACAGTAGCCCAATGGGACCAGTAGGTGTTGCAGCCTCTCTCCCTGTACAGTAGCCCAATGGGACCAGTAGGTGTTGCATCCTCTCTCCCTGTACAGTAGCCCAATGGGACCATTATGTGTTGCAGCCTCTCTCCATATACAGTAGCCCAATGACACCAGTAGGTGTTGCAGCCTCTCTCCCTGTACAGTAGCCCAATGGGACCAGTAGGTGTTGCAGCCTCTCTCCCTGTACAGTAGCCCAATGGGACCAGTAGGTGTTGCAGCCTCTCTCCCTGTACAGTAGCCCAATGGGACCAGTAGGTGTTGCAGCATCTCTCCCTGTACAGTAGCCCAATGGGACCAGTAGGTGTTACATCCTCTCTCCCTGTACAGTAGCCCAATGGGACCAGTAGGTGTTGCAGCCTCTCTCCCTGTACAGTAGCCCAATGACACCAGTAGGTTTTGCAGCCTCTCTCCCTGTACAGTAGCCCAATGGGACCAGTAGGTGTTGCAGCCTCTCTCCCTGTACAGTAGCCCAATGACACCAGTAGGTGTTGCAGCCTCTCTCCCTGTACAGTAGCCCAATGACACCAGTAGGTGTTGCAGCCTCTCTCCATATACAGTAGCCCAATGACACCAGTAGGTGTTGCAGCCTCTCTCCATATACAGTAGCCCAATGGGACCAGTAGGTGTTGCAGCCTCTCTCCCTGTACAGTAGCCCAATGGGACCAGTAGGTGTTGCATCCTCTCTCCCTGTACAGTAGCCCAATGGGACCATTATGTGTTGCAGCCTCTCTCCATATACAGTAGCCCAATGGGACCAGTAGGTGTTGCAGCCTCTCTCCATGTACAGTAGCCCAATGGGACCAGTAGGTGTTGCAGCCTCTCTCCCTGTACAGTAGCCCAATGACACCAGTAGGTGTTGCAGCCTCTCTCCCTGTACAGTAGCCCAATGACACCAGTAGGTGTTGCAGCCTCTCTCCATGTACAGTAGCCCAATGGGACCAGTATGTGTTGCAGCCTCTCTCCATGTACAGTTGCCCAATGGGACCAGTAGGTGTTGCAGCCTCTCTCCATGTACGGTAGCCCAATGAGACCAGTAGGTGTTGCATCCTCTCTCCCTGTACAGTAGCCCAATGACACCAGTAGGTGTTGCAGCCTCTCTCCATATACAGTAGCCCAATGGGACCAGTAGGTGTTGCAGCCTCTCTCCCTGTACAGTAGCCCAATGGGACCAGTAGGTGTTGCAGCCTCTCTCCATATACAGTAGCCCAATGGGACCAGTAGGTGTTGCAGCCTCTCTCCCTGTACAGTAGCCCAATGGGACCAGTAGGTGTTGCAGCCTCTCTCCCTGTACAGTAGCCCAATGGGACCAGTAGGTGTTGCAACCTCTCTCCCTGTTCAGTAGCCCAATGGGACCAGTAGGTGTTGCAGCCTCTCTCCCTGTACAGTATCCCAATGAGACCAGTAGGTGTTGCATCCTCTCTCCCTGTACAGTAGCCCAATGACACCAGTAGGTGTTGCAGCCTCTCTCCCTGTGCAGTAGCCCAATGGGACCAGTAGGTGTTGCAGCCTCTCTCCCTGTACAGTAGCCCAATGACACCAGTAGGTGTTGCATCCTCTCTCCCTGTACAGTAGCCCAATGACACCAGTAGGTGTTGCAGCCTTTCTCCCTGTGCAGTAGCCCAATGGGACCAGTAGGTGTTGCAGCCTCTCTCCCTGTACAGTAGCCCAATGACACCAGTAGGTGTTGCAGCCTCTCTCCCTGTACAGTAGCCCAATGGGACCAGTAGGTGTTGCATCCTCTCTCCCTGTACAGTAGCCCAATGGGACCATTATGTGTTGCAGCCTCTCTCCATATACAGTAGCCCAATGGGACCAGTAGGTGTTGCAGCCTCTCTCCATGTACAGTAGCCCAATGGGACCAGTAGGTGTTGCAGCCTCTCTCCCTGTACAGTAGCCCAATGACACCAGTAGGTGTTGCAGCCTCTCTCCCTGTACAGTAGCCCAATGACACCAGTAGGTGTTGCAGCCTCTCTCCATGTACAGTAGCCCAATGGGACCAGTATGTGTTGCAGCCTCTCTCCATGTACAGTTGCCCAATGGGACCAGTAGGTGTTGCAGCCTCTCTCCATGTACGGTAGCCCAATGAGACCAGTAGGTGTTGCATCCTCTCTCCCTGTACAGTAGCCCAATGACACCAGTAGGTGTTGCAGCCTCTCTCCATATACAGTAGCCCAATGGGACCAGTAGGTGTTGCAGCCTCTCTCCCTGTACAGTAGCCCAATGGGACCAGTAGGTGTTGCATCCTCTCTCCCTGTACAGTAGCCCAATGGGACCAGTAGGTATTGCATCCTCTCTCCCTGTACAGTAGCCCAATGGGACCAGTAGGTGTTGCAGCCTCTCTCCATGTACAGTAGCCCAATGGGACCAGTAGGTGTTGCAGCCTCTCTCCCTGTACAGTAGCCCAATGAGACCAGTAGGTGTTGCAGCCTCTCTCCATGTACAGTAGCCCAATGACACCAGTAGGTGTGCAGCCTCTCTCCCTGTACAGTAGCCCAATGGGACCAGTAGGTGTTGCAGCCTCTCTCCCTGTACAGTAGCCCAATGGGACCAGTAGGTGTTGCAGCCTCTCTCCCTGTACAGTAGCCCAATGACACCAGTAGGTGTTGCAGCATCTCTCCCTGTACAGTAGCCCAATGGGACCAGTAGGTGTTACATCCTCTCTCCCTGTACAGTAGCCCAATGGGACCAGTAGGTGTTGCAGCCTCTCTCCCTGTACAGTAGCCCAATGACACCAGTAGGTGTTGCAGCCTCTCTCCCTGTACAGTAGCCCAATGGGACCAGTAGGTGTTGCAGCCTCTCTCCCTGTACAGTAGCCCAATGACACCAGTAGGTGTTGCAGCCTCTCTCCCTGTACAGTAGCCCAATGACACCAGTAGGTGTTGCAGCCTCTCTCCATATACAGTAGCCCAATGACACCAGTAGTTGTTGCAGCCTCTCTCCATATACAGTAGCCCAATGGGACCAGTAGGTGTTGCAGCCTCTCTCCCTGTACAGTAGCCCAATGGGACCAGTAGGTGTTGCATCCTCTCTCCCTGTACAGTAGCCCAATGGGACCATTATGTGTTGCAGCCTCTCTCCATATACAGTAGCCCAATGGGACCAGTAGGTGTTGCAGCCTCTCTCCATGTACAGTAGCCCAATGGGACCAGTAGGTGTTGCAGCCTCTCTCCCTGTACAGTAGCCCAATGACACCAGTAGGTGTTGCAGCCTCTCTCCCTGTACAGTAGCCCAATGACACCAGTAGGTGTTGCAGCCTCTCTCCATGTACAGTAGCCCAATGGGACCAGTATGTGTTGCAGCCTCTCTCCATGTACAGTTGCCCAATGGGACCAGTAGGTGTTGCAGCCTCTCTCCATGTATGGTAGCCCAATGAGACCAGTAGGTGTTGCATCCTCTCTTCCTGTACAGTAGCCCAATGACACCAGTAGGTGTTGCAGCCTCTCTCCATATACAGTAGCCCAATGGGACCAGTAGGTGTTGCAGCCTCTCTCCCTGTACAGTAGCCCAATGGGACCAGTAGGTGTTGCAGCCTCTCTCCATATACAGTAGCCCAATGGGACCAGTAGGTGTTGCAGCCTCTCTCCCTGTACAGTAGCCCAATGGGACCAGTAGGTGTTGCAGCCTCTCTCCCTGTACAGTAGCCCAATGGGACCAGTAGGTGTTGCAACCTCTCTCCCTGTTCAGTAGCCCAATGGGACCAGTAGGTGTTGCAGCCTCTCTCCCTGTACAGTAGCCCAATGAGACCAGTAGGTGTTGCAGCCTCTCTCCCTGTACAGTAGCCCAATGAGACCAGTAGGTGTTGCATCCTCTCTCCCTGTACAGTAGCCCAATGACACCAGTAGGTGTTGCAGCCTCTCTCCCTGTGCAGTAGCCCAATGGGACCAGTAGGTGTTGCAGCCTCTCTCCCTGTACAGTAGCCCAATGACACCAGTAGGTGTTGCATCCTCTCTCCCTGTACAGTAGCCCAATGACACCAGTAGGTGTTGCAGCCTTTCTCCCTGTGCAGTAGCCCAATGGGACCAGTAGGTGTTGCAGCCTCTCTCCCTGTACAGTAGCCCAATGACACCAGTAGGTGTTGCAGCCTCTCTCCCTGTACAGTAGCCCAATGGGACCAGTAGGTGTTGCATCCTCTCTCCCTGTACAGTAGCCCAATGGGACCAGTAGGTGTTGCATCCTCTCTCCCTGTACAGTAGCCCAATGGGACCAGTAGGTGTTGCAGCCTCTCTCCATGTACAGTAGCCCAATGGGACCAGTAGGTGTTGCAGCCTCTCTCCCTGTACAGTAGCCCAATGAGACCAGTAGGTGTTGCAGCCTCTCTCCATGTACAGTAGCCCAATGACACCAGTAGGTGTTGCAGCCTCTCTCCCTGTACAGTAGCCCAATGGGACCAGTAGGTGTTGCAGCCTCTCTCCCTGTACAGTAGCCCAATGGGACCAGTAGGTGTTGCAGCCTCTCTCCCTGTACAGTAGCCCAATGACACCAGTAGGTGTTGCAGCATCTCTCCCTGTACAGTAGCCCAATGGGACCAGTAGGTGTTGCATCCTCTCTCCCTGTACAGTAGCCCAATGGGACCAGTAGGTGTTGCAGCCTCTCTCCCTGTACAGTAGCCCAATGACACCAGTAGGTGTTGCAGCCTCTCTCCCTGTACAGTAGCCCAATGGGACCAGTAGGTGTTGCAGCCTCTCTCCCTGTACAGTAGCCCAATGAGACCAGTAGGTGTTGCATCCTCTCTCCCTGTACAGTAGCCCAATGGGACCAGTAGGTGTTGCTGCCTCTCTCCCTGTACAGTAGCCCAATGGGACCAGTAGGTGTAATTTCCTAACTGATAGACCTGAAGACAGAGATTTCAAATAGCACCCTATTCCCCACAGTGCAGTGCTTTGACTATGGGGCCTGGTCTCCCCTAGTGCACTACACAGAGAACAGGGTGTTGTTTGGAACGTGTAGACCAACGCTTCATGGAAATATGGTATTAAAAGGTGCCTTCGTCTGGGGAACTAAGGCACATGGATCTAATTTGCGACGACTATTAGGTCATCGACAAGAACAGCGCGCCATCGGGGCTCCGGTCCGCTGCCGGGGCAACGGTAGTAGGCCAGTATCCCTTCCCATCTCTAGCCATGGGAGAACTGTGCAATGCGGGAGACATGTGCTTTCAATTATAGAGAGATTTATGGCAGATGTTTCCTTTCCCACAGGGATAGTTTTCACCTCTACTGACATGCGACAAAACCAAGGATCTTGTTCAACTGACATATAGGTCTAGAAAACATCAGTCTTCTATAGCTGTGGAAGTGTTGAACCAAGTGTTGTTGTTCTATAAAGCTTCAGTCTTCTGGAGACGTGGAAGTGTTGAACCAAGTGTTGTTTGTTCTATAAAGCTTCAGTCTTCTGGAGACGTGGAAGTGTTGAACAAAGGGTTGTTTGTTCTATAAAGCTTCAGTCTTCTGGAGCCGTGGAAGTTGGATCTATATTTAATCAGAAGACTTCTGTGAAATAAAAGCACACAAATGACATGCTTTCCATCAGGGCGAGAATATTGTATAGCTGATACTTTGCCGTCAAATCTGGAACTCGCCTTTGATTGAATAAAGGGCTTATTATAGGCCTATAATAAATAAGTCATAAATCAACTCTACACTTGGAAACACAAGACTCTTACTAGGAAGTTGTTTGTTTGTTTTCAAATAAGAGAAAAGAAAAGAGCAAGAAAAAGTGAGAGAAAGAAGTGAGTGGCGCAGTGGTCTAAGACACTAAGTGCTAGCTGTGCCACTAGAGATCCTGGTTCGAATCCAGGCTCTGTCGTAGCCGGCAGCGACTGGGAGACCCATGGGTGCGGCGCACAATTGGCCCAGCGTCGTCCAGGGTAGGGGAGGGAATGGCCGGCAGGGATGTTGGTAGAGCATGGCGTTTGCAACGCCAGGGTTGTGGGTTCGATTCCCACGGGGGGCCAGTATGAAAAAGAAAAAAATAATGTATGCACTCACTAACTGTATGTCGCTCTGGATAAGAGTGTCTGCTAAATGACAACAACAAAAAATAAAAAAAAGTGGGTATGTCTGATGAGCTAGGACCTACTAACTGCAGTACAACTACGATGTTTCATAGTCCTTTGAATATCAACTTTTCATACACACTAATAACTCAACCTGACTATTTCAAACGATGTATACACTACTCAGCACAACACGTTAGTTCCTTTACTCACCTTGGTGTACCCTGAACCCAAGATTTTAGCTTAAAAAGTGAGAGGGGCTCAGAGTTTAGGGAAAAGGGGTGGGGAAGTGGGGGGTTATAGGTCCATGTTTCTCACCCCTTTGTCCTCGTGACGAGCCGGTCCTGACAGAGGTTAACGTACCATGAGGAGGTTAAACAAACGGACGTAAGGGTTTTAATCCCTCCGACAGATAGAGAGAGAGAGAGAACTATGACGTGGAAGAAACAACGGACATTTCAGCGACACCAACTGAAATGGCTTTAAACTCACAGGACCTTACTAAGATAAAATGTTAAAGATGTTTCCGTTAGTTGTTCTCAATCTGTTTTTTAAAAAATCCAAGTTGCCTGGAAATGACGACAGGCCTGCTTGATATTTGCGCTAGGGTGATTAAAAGTCCAGTTTGGTTTCATGATTTTTTAAATCCTTTAACTTGCGCTAAATAACTTGAGCTACAAATCGAAGAGATTACAGCCAAATTGATTTGTGAATCTAATAATTGTAAGTTGTATGCCTATTGCTCTGAGTCCAATAAAACGTGTTTATTACATTAATAAATAACTGAAATAAATGACAAGCATTTCAGCTTTATTGTGGAATTAGTGATGTGGGTTTTACTGATAAAATGACTCCAAAATCGAAGGAACTAGAAACACCATAAATACTACAATTTGGTAACTTTTATCATTGGTTCATTATAAGCATTGAACAGGTAACGTTATAAAACTGGTTGTTTGGATCCTGGACGCTGATTAGTTGATATGCGGAAGTTGTGGGACAACAACACTCGCAAAATACCATGACGTGTTAATATCATAATTCCACTGTCCTGCATCACATGTAGGAAAATCATAAACCTCATCTCCCTCTGGAAAAAAGCGTCTACACATTATTTTTTCCATTGGTACTATTTGGTTTGGTTGGGGGTTGTATAAACCTACCTGTCTGCCTCTACAACCTGTGAAACAATGTGTCATTTTATAAATGCGAACTCTCCCGTGCCAGCAAAGAAGAGGCAAGCGCTGTCTGTCACCGAGCAGCGCCAGGACCATGGACAGTTCATCCACTCGTGCGCCATCAACGGAAACTTCACTTTTTAACATCACCGTCTAGCTTGGTTACCTCGGACTCGCCGACCGTAACAGTCGTTGCCCATGTAGTTCAACTTCTTGTCTCTCATCATCATTCAATCTCTGCTAGCTAGCTACATGCCAATGATTTCTTTAGCGTAGCAACGTCGAATGAATAAAATGAGGAAGGGATCATCAACTTGGGGATCTACGCAGTTCTCTGGAAAAGAATGAACGATGTGAAAGGCGTGTTTCACGACGCGTTACCGGAACTGACCTTCCACGGAGTTACACTATTTTTCAGAGAACGCATAGAGCCCCGAGTTGATTATCCCTTTTATACCATGGCTATAATTGAACACATTTACCCGCTAGAAACGTGTTCATTTGCAGGTAGAAATGTCAAATCAAATCAAAATGTTATTGGTCGCATACACATACAGTACTATTTAGCAGATGTTATTGCGGGTGAATGTTTTTGTTGCTAGCTCCAGCAGTGCAGTAATATCTAACAATTCACAACAATACACACAGATCTAAAAGTAAAATAATGGAATTAATAAATATATAAATATTAAGACGAGCAATGTCGGAGTCCGGAGTATAAATATTGTATAGACATTATAGACATTATGGACAGTATGTGGATAA
>NW_028157591.1:27500-55599 GCF_964263955.1 Coregonus lavaretus
CATATAGGGCCCAAGGGAATAGGGAGCCATATAGGGCCCCAGGGAATAGGGAGCCATATAGGGCCCCAGGGAATAGGGAGCCATATAGGGCCCCAGGGAATAGGGAGCCATATAGGGCCCAAGGGAATAGGGAGCCATATAGGGCCCCAGGGAATAGGGAGCCATATAGGGCCCCAGGGAATAGGGAGCCATATAGGGCCCCAGGGAATAGGGAGCCATATAGGGCCCCAGGGAATAGGGAGCCATATAGGGCCCCAGGGAATAGGGAGACATATAGGGCAGCTGATCATATCCTTCATCTGTCTGCCCAGTCAAACATTATTCTCAGTAGCTCTGTTTTCCCACCTAGTCACCAACCCTGGGTGAACATCCCAAATGGTGCCCGAACTGACTCAGATTGGAAGGTTGAGAGTTCCATCCCAGGCAGAGTCATACCAAAGACTGGAAAAATGGGACCCCATGCATCTCTGCTTGGAACTCAGCAGGAGATAGATCGGGGGTAAAGCCCTGTAACAGACTAGTGTCCTGTCCAGGGGCTGTGCTGTACATCAAGCTGTCTCACACTACAGAAACAGGAGATAGACTAGTGTCCTGTCCAGGGGGTGTACTGTACATCAAGCTGTCTCACTACAGAAACAGGACATTGACTAGTGTCCTGTCCAGGGGGGTGTACTGTACATCAAGCTGTCTCACTACAGAAACAGGAGATAGACTAGTGTCCTGTCCAGGGGGGTGTACTGTACATCAAGCTGTCTCACTACAGAAACAGGAGATAGACTAGTGTCCTCTCCAGGGGGTGTCCTATACATCAAGCTGTCTCACTACAGAAACAGGAGATATACTAGTGTCCTGTCCAGGGGGGTGTACTGTACATCAAGCTGTCTCACTACAGAAACAGGAGATAGACTAGTGTCCTGTCCAGGGGGGTGTACTGTACATCAAGCTGTCTCACTACAGAAACAGGAGATAGACTAGTGTCCTGTCCAGGGGGTGTCCTGGTACATCAAGCTGCCTCACTACAGAAACAGGACATTGACTAGTGTCCTGTCCAGGGGGGTGTACTGTACATCAAGCTGTCTCACTACAGAAACAGGAGATAGACTAGTGTCCTGTCCAGGGGGGTGTACTGTACATCAAGCTGTCTCACTACAGAAACAGGACATTGACTAGTGTCCTGTCCAGGGGGGTGTACTGTACATCAAGCTGTCTCACTACAGAAACAGGACATTGACTAGTGTACTGTCCAGGGGGGTGTAATGTACATCAAGCTGCCTCACTACAGAAACAGGAGGTAGACTAGTGTCCTGTCCAGGGGGTGTACTGTACATCAAGCTGCCTCACTACAGAAACAGGAGGTAGACTAGTGTCCTGTCCAGGGGGTGTACTGTACATCAAGCTGTCTCACTACAGAAACAGGAGATCGACTAGTGTCCTGTCCAGGGGGTGTACTGTACATCAAGGCTACTTACTTAGACGTGGCACCCTATTCCATATATAGTGCACTACTCTGTCCAAAAGTAGTGCACTATGTAGGGAATAGGGCACCATTTCAGATGAATCCCCAGTCACCAACCCTGTTAAAACTGTTTAGACTTCAGCTCTACTCAAACAGTCTGGACAGCACAGCTGCACTCAGACGGACAGCCAACTAGATTAAAGACAATCACATCTCACTAACTGGTATAGGAAAGGTCCCTGCGTAGCTGTCCTGAAGCAACTGGCTGACCAGCTGACTGACTGACTGGCTGACTGACTGGCTGGCTGACCGGCTGACTGGCTGACTGACTGGCTGGCTGACTGACTGACTGACTGGCTGACTGATTGGCTGGCTGGCTGACCGGCTGACTGACTGACTGACTGACTGACTGGCTGACCGGCTGGCCGACTGGCTGACTGACTGACTGGCTGACTGACTGGCCGACTGACTGGCTGGCTGACCGGCTGACTGACTGGCTGACTGACTGGCTGGCTGGCTGACTGGCTGACTGACTGGCTGGCTGACCGGCTGACTGACTGACTGACTGACTGGCTGACCGGCTGGCCGACTGGCTGACTGGCTGACTGACTGACTGGCTGATTGACTGACTGACTCACTGGCTGACTGACCGACTGACTGACTGGCTGACTGACTGGCTGGCTGACCGGCTGACTGACTGACTGACTGACTGACTGACTGACTGGCTGACCGGCTGGCCGACTGGCTGACTGGCTGACTGACTGACTGACTGACTGGCTGACCGGCTGGCCGACTGACTGGCTGACCGGCTGGCCGACTGGCTGACTGGCTGATTGACTGACTGACTCACTGGCTGACTGACCGACTGACTGGCTGACTGACTGGCTGGCTGACTGGCAGATAGAAAGGGGCCTGTTGGCACTGGGGAAGGTTGGAGGAGCAGACCTGGTAAAACACTGGTAAGGGTAGAAAGAAAGATATAGGGAGAGGGGGTGGTCTGTAGGGGTGTGGTAGAGATAGGAGGTGCTGAGGCTTGGTAATGACAGGCAGAGTTTAAAGAGGACTGCTTGTGGTGGAAGGCTGGCCGGGTAAAGGACACGCCCGGCTGGATGAGGATCAGGGAGGATCAGGGGGGGCAGAGAGGGGGAGGAGAGGGTGGAGAGAGAGAGGGAGGAGAGAGTGGGGGGGGGGGGGGGGGGCAGAGAGGGGGAGGAGAGGGGGGAGAGAGAGAGGGAGGAGAGAGTGGGGGGGGGGGAAGAGAGAGGGAAGAGAGAGGGAAGAGAGCGGAAATAGAGAGGGGGAGAGAGGGAATAGAGAGGGGGAGAGTGGGAATACAGAGGGGGAGAGAGGGAAGAGGGAGGGAATAGAGGGAGGAGAGAGTTAAGAGGGATGGGGAGAGAGGGAGGAGAGAGGGAAGAGAGGGGAGAAAGTGGGGAGAGAGGGGTGAGAGAGTGAGAGAGGGAAGAGGGGAGAGAGAGAGGGGGGGGGGGGGGGGGGATGGGGAGAGAGGGGGCCTCTGGGGCTGGAGAAGGCTGGGGAGAGTAGGGGGAGGCCGAGGGGACTAGAAAATAGGGAGAGAAGAGGGAGAGAGGGGGAGGCTGGGTGAGAGAATAGAGGAGAGTAGGGGGAGAGAGGGGGAGGCTGGGAGAGAGAACAGAGGAGAGTAGGGGGAGAGAGGGGGAGGCTGGGTGAGAGAATAGAGGAGAGTAGGGGGAGAGAGGGGGAGGCTGGGAGAGAGAACAGAGGAGAGTAGGGGGAGAGAGGGGGAGGCTGGGTGAGAGAATAGAGGAGAGTAGGGGGAGAGAGGGGGAGGCTGGGAGAGAGAACAGAGGAGAGTAGGGGGAGAGAGGGGGAGGCTGGGAGAGAGAATAGAGGAGAGTAGGGGGAGAGAGGGGGAGGCTGGGTGAGAGAATAGAGGAGAGAAGAAGGAGAGAGGGGGAGGCTGGGAGAGAGAACAGAGGAGAGTAGGGGGAGAGAGGGGGAGGCTGGGAGAGAGAACAGAGGAGAGTAGGGGGAGAGAGGGGGAGGCTGGGAGAGAGAATAGAGGAGAGTAGGGGGAGAGAGGGGGAGGCTGGGTGAGAGAATAGAGGAGAGAAGAAGGAGAGAGGGGGAGGCTGGGAGAGAGAACATAGGAGAGTAGGGGGAGAGAGGGGGAGGCTGGGAGAGAGACCAGAGGAGAGAAGGGGGAGAGAGGGGGAGGCTGGGAGAGAGAACAGAGGAGAGTAGGGGGAGAGAGGGGGAGGCTGGGTAAGAGAATAGAGGAGAGTAGGGTGAGAGAGGGGGAGGCTGGGAGAGAGACCAGAGGAGAGAAGGGGGAGAGAGGGGGAGGCTGGGAGAGAGAATAGAGGAGAGTAGGGGGAGGCTGGGTGAGAGAATAGAGGAGAGTAGGGGGAGAGAGGGGGAGGCTGGGAGAGAGAATAGAGGAGAGTAGGGGGAGAGAGGGGGAGGCTGGGAGAGAGAATAGAGGAGAGTAGGGGGAGAGAGGGGGAGGCTGGGAGAGAGAACAGAGGAGAGTAGGGGGAGAGAGGGGGAGGCTGGGAGAGAGACCAGAGGAGAGAAGGGGGAGAGAGTGGGAGGCTGGGAGAGAGAATAGAGGAGAGTAGGGGGAGAGAGTGGTAGGCTGGGAGAGAGAAGAGAGGAGAGTGGGGGGAGAGAGGGGGAGGCTAGGGCTATCTGCCCCCAGAGCAGAGGGCGGTGGTCCACATACCACATCAGTGAGACGGCCCAGTGTACACAGAGAAATATGAGCTAAATAGTATACTAATACACACAGACACACACACACACAGACCAAGAGAGACAGAAACACACACAGACCAAGAGAGACAGAAACACACACAGACTCAAAACAGACAGAAACACAGACTTAAAATGGACAGAAACACAGACGTAAAACGGACAGAAACACACACAGACTCAAAACAGACAGAAACACAGACTTAAAACGGACAGAAACACAGACTTAAAATGGACAGAAACACAGACGTAAAACGGACAGAAACACACACAGACTTAAAACAGACAGAAACACAGACTTAAAGTAGACAGAAACACACACAGACTTAAAACGGACAGAAACACAGACTTAAAATGGACAGAAACACAGACTTAAAACTGACAGAAACACAGACTTAAAACGGACAGAAACACAGACTTAAAACTGACAGAAACACAGTCTTAAAGCAGACAGAAACACACACAGACTTAAAACTGACAGAAACACAGACTTAAAACAGACAGAAACACAGACTTAAAGCAGACAGAAACACAGACTTAAAGCAGACAGAAACACACACAGACTTAAAACAGACAGAAACACACACAGACTTAAAACAAACAGAAACACATACAGACTTAAAACAGACAGACACACACACAGACTTAAAACAGACACACACACAGACTTAAAACCGACAGAAACACTGACTTAAAACAGACACACACACAGACTTAAAACAGACAGAAACACTGACTTAAAACAGACACACACACAGACTTAAAACAGACAGAAACACTGACTTAAAACAGACACACACACAGACTTAAACCAGACAGAAACACTGACTTAAAACAGACACACACACAGACTTAAAACAGACAGAAACACTGACTTAAAACAGACACACACACAGACTTAAACCAGACAGAAACACTGACTTAAAACAGACACACACACAGACTTAAAACAGACAGAAACACTGACTTAAAACAGACACACAGAGTCGTGTGTAGACTCAGGGCAGTATAAATGGTCTCAGGTTATAACCAGGAATATACCATAGATGAATAACATGGTTCTGTCTCCACTGTTTCTCTCAGGTCAGTATAAATGGTCTCAGGTTATAACCAGGAATATACCATAGATAAATAACATGGTTGTGTCTCCACTGTTTCTCTCAGGGCAGTATAAATGGTCTCAGTATTTGGGATGCAGACTAAATCAGAGCAGCAGTAGTTCCGGTGAAACATGTGCACAGGTACTACACAACAAGGTCTAGAATAGATCACACACACACACACACACACACACACACACACACACACACACACACACACACACACCAACACACACCAGCACACACACGCACACACACACACACACACACACACACACACACACACCAGCACACACACACACACACACCAGCACACACACACACACACACACCAGCACACACACACACACACACACACACCAGCACACACACACAAGCACACACACACACACACCAGCACACACACACAAGCACACACACACACACACACCAGCACACACACACACACACACACACACACCAACACACACCAGCACACACACACACACCAGCACACACACAACAGCACACACACACACACACACACACACACACACACACCAGCACACACACACCAGCACACATACACACACACACCTAAAAACGAAGCTGAAAACAATTATTGGAATACAACTACCAAAAGCGGTACACTATGTAGGGAATAGGGTGCCATTTGGGACACATCTGTTTCCCGGGTTTGTTGAGAGTGCAGTGTAGCCTGTAGTGTTGTGTTCAAGCTCAATGACTTCCCATTACATTGGATCTGATAAGATAATGACTTTAGATTAACACTGGCCTTTATTTATTTTCTTTAGAAGTACAGTCCTGTATGGGAAGGATGATTAACCCTGAAATATATTTTGGGGCGAATTACAATAAAATATTTTCTTAATCAAGAGATCCCACTTGGCACAGAAGTCAGTTCAAGGTCTAATTTTGATTTACATTTCAACTTTTCAACTATTGTGAATTCAACGTGAAACAGCAGCAAAAAATAAAATAAATCACCATGTAATTCGATTTAGGTTAAAAGGTGAAAAAATACGAAATGCTCTTACCTTGATGACTTTGTGCAAATCCAATGGGTTGTCCACGTTGATTCAACGTCATCACATTCATTTTGGGGGGTTGAAATGACGTGAAAACAAATTTTTATTCAACCAGTTTTTGCCCAGTGGGATATCACCGATGACTAGCACGCCTATTAAATGACTCAGGCTAGACGTAGGCCTAGCGGATGAGTAGGCAAAGTGGTTGTTTTCAACAGTGAAATTCAAGGTATTTCGAGTGATAGCCTATAGGCATAACCGTAATTCCAAGAAAGCTCATTTTAGATCTAACTGAGTGAAACAATACTTCTTCCATCAAGCAGACAGGACAGGTTTTTTCCCCTTGTAAATGATCACACGTTGTTCGGCTACACATGAAAGGACAGATCCGACCTGACAAAACCGGAACATTTTAGAAATATTTACCACAAAGACTAAATCTACAATTAGGCCAAGTAATTTTAACAACAATGTGGTTAATTCGGGCCCGAAAAAACAAAGTACATTCAACATTGTTTTATCGAATGCGGCATGCCTGCAGGAATGTTTTTACATTGATGGCCTAGAGATAACTTGTGCGTGGGATGCCATAAATAAGTCGGCCTATTTTTATTATTGAATTACTTTGTATTTTCTGTGGATGCAATCAATAGACTATTATTTTATCAATTGGGCTATATGACGACATTCACCCCCAAATAGACAAATCATGTCCCATAAGGTTTGATAAAAAATTGCCACAAATTTACATTTTACATTGACATTTACATTTTCGTCATTTAGCAGACGCTCTTATCCAGAGCGACTTACAAATTGGTGCATTCACCTTATGATAGCCAGTGGGACAACCACTTTACAATATATATATCTGTTGTTGTTGTTGTTTTTTTGTTTTTTTTGGGGGGGGGGGGGGTGTAAGGGGGGGGTAGAAGGATTACTTTATCCTATCCCAGGTATTCCTTAAAGAGGTAGGGTTTCAAGTGTCTCCAGAAGGTGGTGAGTGACTCCGCTGTCCTGGCGTCGTGAGGGAGCTTGTTCCACCATTGGGCATGCAGAAATGTCCATGCATTTCTTACGATATTTTAACCGTCAACCCAAAAGACAGTTTGAAATGCAAAGAATGCGGAAGTTCAGTGGGCCTACATGACAATATCTGGGGGTTGTGTTTTTGAGCTGCAATAATAAACAATGTAAGAAATGCGTTGCATGTCTAATAAGTTTGTGCTCAAGTTTCAACACTTCAGTAAATAAATCAATAATAGTAGCCTAAGTAAATAAATCAATGCACTTATAGCTCATAAAATATATAAAATTACATAATTTCAATTTTGTATGCCGATTAGTTTTTTCCCTTGAAGAGCAAAGATTGAGAGACCCAAAAATCCATCCATCCTTCTACACACTAAGTCCAACCACTCACCCCAATATCAAGACAACAACAACGAACCACGCCCTACTAGGTCCTTCACTCCAACCAGACATGACAGGTGCGTGACCTCTCTGAGCACCGGGTCATAGGACCGTTTCATTCCCGTTATTGAGTGTCGTGTAAAGAGGAGCGTGCTCTATGATCCGTGTGTCAAAGGCTAACTCTGGCCTATAGGTACTATGAGAGAAAGAGAGGAGAGGGGGGGATAGAGAGAGAGAGAGTGAGGGAGAGAGATGCGGTGAGGAGAGCCAGTTAGTTGTCCGGGTAAAGGTCATCACTGCCGCTGACTCCATTGAGATAAATAATAAAAGCCCAACATGTCTGGTTGCCATTTCAACCTTAAAGGGTAAAAAGGGCCTTCGGCGCTCAATTGAATATTTCCATGAAGGATGATGAAACCATGGTTTTCCTTAGGAAAGAGAATATTAACTTAATTAATATTAAGACGTAATTAATGCCACCAATACATGTATAGCCCAGAACATAGGCCAATCGATGAGCTGTATTGCAGACACGTAAAAAGTCTAAACATATTCAGTGTCATTTAAAAAAATATATATATAGCCGATCTCGGCTATTGTTGACTACCTGAGTAATGTAACATCATTTTACATTTTAGTCATTTAGCAGACGCTCTTACCCAGAGCGACTTACAGGAGCAATTAGGGTTAAGTGTCTTGCTCAAGGGCACATCGACAGATTTATGTGGAATTCGTGTTTTAGGCCTACGTGTTTTTCTGTAATATTTCTGTCAGTAATACAGGCCAGGGTAGGGTATAGGTCTAAAATACCGTTATTTTCCGTATCCAGCCCAAAATGAAATCCAAATTATGTTTGGATGTATTGTAGGGCTAGGAGCGAAATTGAAAGCAAAGCAATATGCAATCGGCCCATAGCCGTAATTCTTATACGAGTAATGTTTTACGACATTTATGACAGTAATGACACAACTCAAAAACAAATGTCACATGTCCTTGGTTCTAATAGCGTACCTTCATTTATAGGCCTATGTGATTGGGAGATTAATTAAATAATAGACGTAAGACTTAATAATAAGACGACTGCCTACAGTGAATCAATTTTCCTCAATATGCTCGAAAAAAGTGTGTTCCTAGCTAAGGTATGACATACAGTCAAGACGACAGCGTCATAACATAAAATAGTGCAGTAATAAAACACAAACAGAACGGAGAGAAAACAACAACACGTATTTATCCTGTCCTTCTCTCCTCGCACAGAAAAGCGCACTCGGTAAAAGCCTACATTAGCCTATAGAGTTGGACGATATGGACAAAATTCATATTGCGATAAATTACCTGAATTGAAGCGATAATGATAAATAAGAAGGAAACGTTTATAACTTGAATAATATGCGCCACAGTTTTTTTGAAAACGGTATTATCTACTACTAATAGTTTGATGGTTGTAGACATCAATTGTCCCATTAACAATCACCCGTATTAGCAAGCTTATAATTTCTCTAGTACAGGCTGCGTATCTGTAAGGAATGGTATCAGAAAAAATGCCTGCGATAAATGATCAGGATGGTTTGTGTCAATGATTAGCAGTGTATCGTCCCAGCTCTACAACAGAACAAATAACGCTTTACGCAGAGCTATACGCAGAGCTTTACGCAGAGCTATAGGCAGAGCTAAACGCAGAGCTATAGGCAGAGCTTTACGCAGAGCTATAGGCAGAGCTAAACGCAGAGCTATAGGCAGAGCTTTACGCAGAGCCATACGCAGAGCTTTACGCAGAGCTATACGCAGAGCTTTAAGCAGAGCTACACGCAGAGCTTTACGCAGAGCTATACGCAGAGCTTTAAGCAGCGCTATAGGCAGAGCTATACGCAGAGCTATAGGCAGCGCAGCGCATTTTCCGTCACAAGAACATGGGCTAAAAGTTTTAACTATGATGCTTTTGGAGTCCCCTTTTTAGAGCCTACATGACAAGCAGAATACTGCATCTTCCCGGTCAGCCAATAGGCGGTGGTGTATGTACGGTAGTAGATACAGACCGCTCTTCCTTTCCGCGTATAGCGCCGTGGAACGTGGAACCATACGGGAAACCCGGGAGGAGGACGACTGCGCGCTCTATCTCTTCCTGTATTTTCATTTGCCTCCTAATTTGACCCAAATAAAGGCTCGTGCACTGACAGGGGGGGGGGGGGGGTTCTCCCTGGCCTCGGAGGTGCACGCACGCAGGCACACACGAGCGCACTCAGCAGTAGCTGAGGGGAGACTAGAGGCGAGTCCCCATCAGACAGTCATTCTCGTATTCGTCCCTATTCCTTTTATAGTGCACTAATTTTGACCAGGGCTCTTTGACCAGGGCTGTGGTCAAAAGTAGTGCACTGTGTAAGGGATAGAGTGCTATTTGGGACGGGAACCTCTCTCCGGTCCTTGAGTAATCCCATTTGCTATTGTGCTTGTTCAATCAGCGGATACAGTTGACTCGCTTCCCGCTGTAGGCTACTACCTCTCCGGACTCTGCCCGGTGCTGCTGCTGGCGCCACGGAGCTCCAGGGCCGCACCGGTAACGATTTCCACGTGTCGGTAAGGATTTGTCGTTTATAAACCGGGGAAAATGGAGAAACCCGTTTGAGATTGTGCTTTTGAGCTCTGGCCGGGACACACAAGAACAACAACAACAACGAAAATAACAGTTTTATTTTGCCTAGTAATAGAACACACGTGCACGTCGACAACGGAATTGAAGGTTCGGACGGACGCAGGAGGACCCGTGGTGATTGTTTTGTTTGAGGGGCCAGGGATTTGCGTATTTTCTAAACTAAAAACATAATGCACGACAAGGCGACAGACACCCTGGCTTCGACACCGTCGAAAGTCTCCTCGTTTTACATCGAAAACCTACTCGGCTCGAGGAAGAATGGAGAGTCAATGTATTTCAACCGACAAGACAACAACAACAACAACAACAACAGCCAGTATAGTAGCAGGACCGCGGAGGAGAGTATGGAGCGGAATGAGATGGTCTACCCTAGCCGAGTTCTAGCGGGACATCGGAGCCAAGTGGCTGGTCAAGTGGCAGCCTGCTCCGGCCTCGGCGCCGAGGGTTCCCCCCGGAGAGACTCGCAGTTAGCAGGCTACAGAGCGGCCGCAGACGTTCCCTTTAAACCACTATGTTTCAGAAAGTCCGCCAGTAAGTAGCCTATATCTTTATTCTGTTGGATAAATAGTCGTTTTTTAACTGCACGGTCGAATCTACGGTATGGGGTTACATTGTAAATTAAACCCCTACAGAGTAATCTGGCTGTATTCCATTAGATAAATATTAGTATAATTATCTTCGACTGCATGATCGAAGCTGGTAGGATAGTCTATAATTGTAAATAAAAACAGCTTCTCACTGCGATCGAAGGGTTTGAATAGCCAATCATGTTAGGCTACAACAGCACGAGGTTTTAGGCCTGTAGCCAACATCTTTTTTATTTAACCTTTATTAATCAGTCCCATTGAGGTCAAAATAATTATTTTACAAGGGAGACCTGCAAAGATGGTTTAACCACATCAACAAAAACAAAAAAAGCCATCCACGAATCTCGCCACGCATGACGCGTAAGTCCATATAACTACGCCTAGGCCCAGAACATATGTTACACAATATGTTACTTCTATATCGTGGTCCTGATAGTCCTATTTCTCATCACGACTAAGACTATATCTCTAATTACGCACTCTGCCTGTCGCAATATGTGCATCCCAAATGTCACCCTATTCCCTATATAGTGCACTTATTTTTGACCAGAGCCCTATGGGTGAGTTAGTGTTATGTTAGACCAAACTCGGTGCCATATGGCCATGGTTAAAAGTAGTACACTATATAGGGAATAGGGTTCCATTTATGGATTGTAGTCTATAGCCAGGCTTACTGGGATGTGTCCCTGGTCCTGTCTGGTCAGCCAGTCTACTGATAGAGGGAGGTGTCCCCTGGTCCTGTCTGGTCAGCCAGTCTACTGATAGAGGGATGTGTCCCTGGTCCTGTCTGGTCAGCCAGTCTACTGATAGAGGGAGGTGTCCCCTGGTCCTGTCTGGTCAGCCAGTCTACTGATAGAGGGAGGTGTCCCCTGGTCTTGTCTGGTCAGCTAGTCTACTGATAGAGGGAGGTGTCCCCTGGTCCTGTCTGGTCAGCCAGTCTACTGATAGAGGGAGGTGTCCCCTGGTCCTGTCTGGTCAGCCAGTCTACTGATAGAGGGATGTGTCCCCTGGTCCTGTCTGGTCAGCCAGTCTACTAATAGAGGGATGTGTCCCCTGGTCCTGTCTGGTCAGCCAGTCTACTGATAGAGGGATGTGTCCCCTGGTCCTGTCTGGTCAGCCAGTCTACTAATAGAGGGAGGTGTTCCCTGGTCCTGTCTGGTCAGCCAGTCTACTAATAGAGGGATGTGTCCCTGGTCCTGTCTGGTCAGCCAGTCTACTGATAAAGGGATGTGTCCCTGGTCCTGTCTGGTCAGCCAGTCTACTGATAGAGGGATGTGTCCCTGGTCCTGTCTGGTCAGCCAGTCTACTGATAGAGGGAGGTGTCCCCTGGTCCTGTCTGGTCAGCCAGTCTACTGATAGAGGGATGTGTCCCCTGGTCCTGTCTGGTCAGCCAGTCTACTGAGAGAGGGATGTGTCCCTGGTCCTGTCTGGTCAGCCAGTCTACTGATAGAGGGATGTGTCCCCTGGTCCTGTCTGGTCAGCCAGTCTACTGATAGAGGGATGTGTCCCCTGGTCCTGTCTGGTCAGCCAGTCTACTGATAGAGGGATGTGTCCCCTGGTCCTGTCTGGTCAGCCAGTCTACTGATAAAGGGATGTGTCCCCTGGTCCTGTCTGGTCAGCCAGTCTACTGATAGAGGGATGTGTCCCTGGTCCTGTCTGGTCAGCCAGTCTACTGATAGAGGGATGTGTCCCCTGGTCCTGTCTGGTCAGCCAGTCTACTGATAGAGGGATGTGTCCCCTGGTCCTGTCTGGTCAGCCAGTCTACTGATAGAGGGATGTGTCCCCTGGTCCTGTCTGGTCAGCCAGTCTACTGATAGAGGGATGTGTCCCCTGGTCCTGTCTGGTCAGCCAGTCTACTGATAGAGGGATGTGTCCCCTGGTCCTGTCTGGTCAGCCAGTCTACTGATAGAGGGATGTGTCCCCTGGTCCTGTCTGGTCAGCCAGTCTACTGATAGAGGGATGTGTCCCCTGGTCCTGTCTGGTCAGCCAGTCTACTGATAGAGGGATGTGTCCCCTGGTCCTGTCTGGTCAGCCAGTCTACTGATAGAGGGATGTGTCCCCTGGTCCTGTCTGGTCAGCCAGTCTACTGATAGAGGGATGTGTCCCCTGGTCCTGTCTGGTCAGCTAGTCTACTGATAGAGGGATGTGTCCCTGGTCCTGTCTTGTCAGCTAGTCTACTGATAGAGGGAGGTGTCCCCTGGTCCTGTCTGGTCAGCCAGTCTACTGATAGAGGGATGTGTCCCCTGGTCCTGTCTGGTCAGCCAGTCTACTGATAGAGGGATGTGTCCCCTGGTCCTGTCTGGTCAGCCAGTCTACTAATAGAGGGAGGTGTCCCTGGTCCTGTCTGGTCAGCCAGTCTACTGATAGAGGGATGTGTCCCTGGTCCTGTCTGGTCAGCCTGTCTACTGATAGAGGGAGGTGTCCCCTGGTCCTGTCTGGTCAGCCAGTCTACTGATAGAGGGATGTGTCCCCTGGTCCTGTCTGGTCAGCCAGTCTACTGATAGAGGGATGTGTCCCCTGGTCCTGTCTGGTCAGCCAGTCTACTGATAGAGGGATGTGTCCCCTGGTCCTGTCTGGTCAGCCAGTCTACTGATAGAGGGATGTGTCCCCTGGTCCTGTCTGGTCAGCCAGTCTACTGATAGAGGGATGTGTCCCCTGGTCCTGTCTGGTCAGCTAGTCTACTAATAGAGGGATGTGTCCCCTGGTCCTGTCTGGTCAGCCAGTCTACTGATAGAGGGATGTGTCCCTGGTCCTGTCTGGTCAGCCAGTCTACTGATAGAGGGAGGTGTCCCCTGGTCCTGTCTGGTCAGCTAGTCTACTGATAGAGGGAGGTGTCCCCTGGTCCTGTCTGGTCAGCTAGTCTACTGATAGAGGGAGGTGTCCCCTGGTCCTGTCTGGTCAGCTAGTCTACTGATAAAGGGATGTGTCCCTGGTCCTGTCTGGTCAGCCAGTCTACTGATACAGGGATGTGTCCCCTGGTCCTGTCTGGTCAGCCAGTCTACTGATAGAGGGAGGTGTCCCCTGGTCCTGTCTGGTCAGCCAGTCTACTGATAGAGGGATGTGTCCCCTGGTCATGTCTGGTCAGCCAGTCTACTGATAGAGGGATGTGTCCCCTGGTCCTGTCTGGTCAGCTAGTCTACTGATAGAGGGATGTGTCCCCTGGTCCTGTCTGGTCAGCCAGTCTACTGATAGAGGGATGTGTCCCCTGGTCCTGTCTGGTCAGCCAGTCTACTGATAGAGGGATGTGTCCCCTGGTCCTGTCTGGTCAGCCAGTCTACTGATAGAGGGATGTGTCCCCTGGTCCTGTCTGGTCAGCCAGTCTACTGATAGAGGGATGTGTCCCCTGGTCCTGTCTGGTCAGCCAGTCTACTGATAGAGGGATGTGTCCCTGGTCCTGTCTGGTCAGCCAGTCTACTGATAGAGGGATGTGTCCCCTGGTCCTGTCTGGTCAGCCAGTCTACTGATAGAGGGATGTGTCCCCTGGTCCTGTCTGGTCAGCCAGTCTACTGATAGAGGGATGTGTCCCCTGGTCCTGTCTGGTCAGCCAGTCTACTGATAGAGGGATGTGTCCCCTGGTCCTGTCTGGTCAGCCAGTCTACTGATAGAGGGATGTGTCCCCTGGTCCTGTCTGGTCAGCCAGTCTACTGATAGAGGGATGTGTCCCTGGTCCTGTCTGGTCAGCCAGTCTACTGATAGAGGGATGTGTCCCCTGGTCCTGTCTGGTCAGCCAGTCTACTGATAGAGGGATGTGTCCCCTGGTCCTGTCTGGTCAGCCAGTCTACTGATAGAGGGATGTGTCCCCTGGTCCTGTCTGGTCAGCCAGTCTACTGATAGAGGGATGTGTCCCTGGTCCTGTCTGGTCAGCCAGTCTACTGATAAAGGGAGAGGGTCAAAGAGTCCAGGGCCCTGGTCAAAAGTAGTGCACTATATAGGGAATAGGATGGGGGTCTGTCTCTCTGTCCTCTCTCTCCGAACGCACCAGCGGCCATTCCAAACTCATTAAAGGCTCAAGAGCGCAATTGGTTTGTCCGAGTGGGTGACCCCCGGGTCGGGTGGACGGCAGGGGCAGAAGAGGGACAGGGGACTTGGCCTCTTTCTTCAGAAAAGCCGTACAGGCACGAGGTTATATCCCATGGCACCCAATTCTCTATACTTTGGAGTCTTATGGGCCCTGGTCAAAAGTAGTGCACTACATAGGGAATAGGGTGCTGTTTGAAGGTCTTAGGGTGCCTTCATCAGGGCCTGGTTAGGGGGGTTGCTGTTAGTTAGCTTGTTAAAATGTTCATATTTTGATGACAGTGTTTTGTCAGGTCTATAGGCGCGTACCAACAACTATCAGACTAGCGTTATGTCCCAAATGGCACCCTGTTACCTGGGCCCTAGGTCAAAAGTAGTGCACCGTAAAGGGAACAGGGGGCCATTTTGGGCGCATCCTACTATTCAGAATTGGTAGGCCCCTGACCACCTTGGCCAGCTTGGTTATCTCTCCATCAGTTATCTCTCCATCAGTTATCTCTCCATCAGTTATCTCTCCATCCTGTTAATCGTCAGTTCAAAGATGAACTATAGCTATAGGCCTGTATTTTAACCCTTTGTTTTTCTGGCCAACTTCTGTTCTCAGCAACAGCCTATTGAAATCAATCTAATTTTGATGCCATGTGTCCATATTCGATTAATATTCTATTAATGTTCTATTGTCTTTTTTTCCACAGGTCCCAAAGAGGAAAGCAGAAGCTCAGCTAACCGTTGCTGCTCCATCTCAGCCAGCGACCGAGACTCCGTCTCTCCCGCCGTGTCAGAAGAACCCACTGAAGGCAGCTACAAAACGGGACGGAAAACGGCAGACAGCAGCCTGACCGACGACAACGACGAAACGCAGAACGCCTTTGATGATCGGTCGGACCTTGAAGCCCCTCTGGACCCGAGCTCTGTCCGGAAGAAGAAAACTAGAACCGTTTTCAGTCGGAGTCAGGTGTTTCAGTTGGAGTCGACGTTCGATTTGAAACGGTACCTCAGCAGTTCTGAACGGGCAGATCTCGCGGCCTCGCTCCACCTAACGGAAACGCAGGTGAAAATCTGGTTCCAGAATCGACGGAACAAATGGAAGAGACAGTTGGCCGCGGATCTCGAGGCCACAAACGTTTCCCACTCGGCCCAACGGATAGTCAGAGTTCCGATTCTATATCACGAGAGCTCCACGCCCTCGACGTTGGGTTTCAACATCAACGTGCCCCAGGTCTCCCCACCTTTGACGAGTTTCTCAAACCCCGTGAACTATTCCCTCTCATCGTTCGCGCACTCCATGAGTTTGCTACGCTCGCAAATGAAAGGGTTGGTGTAAAAAAAAAGAAGAGAGAGACCATTATCGGTCTTTCATTTTTGTTCACATCATATTATCATTATTCAGTTATTGAAGATACTGAATCGTGCAATAACAATTACTGCAATGGCCGCAGAAAACTATACAAGTAAAAAAGTTTGACGCATCCAAAGAGAAGGCCTTTAGGCTTACATTGTCCATGATTATACACACATAAATGATCGCTGTGTTTTTAATGTTGTGTAATTGTACTACTTTACATATCTACTTTATTCTACTCTCGCCACAGTGGATGATGATAGTGTTCAGCTGGCCCATATTGGCTAGGTTTTGAATACACACTTATTTTTGCAAAGACGTTGATTCAAAGACAGTTTCCAACGTCGCTTTTTTTCACAATATAGCTGTAAATAAACGAATCACAAGAGATGAGTGACGTGTGTGTGTGCTGTTGTTGTCCAGTGTGTCCTCGCGCAACGTGCTTGGGGTCAATTTCGAGCTGTTTCGAATCGAGTCCGGAGCTGAACCTGCATGAGATTCGATGTATCAACTATAGCCCACAGTTGATAATCCATGTGAAATTGTAAGTCATTTGATTGTAATTTGACCGGAATTGACCCCAATCTCTTGGCTCCTCCCTGACTATAGGCTACAAGTATAGCTTACATCTTCTTTCACCAGTTTTACTTGATCAAATAGACACCAAGGAGGACAGAATATATAGAATGCCGCTAACTACACAAGTCCCCGCGGCAGCCTTAGTTCTGACACCTATCAGCGCATAGGCCTACACTTAATACAATTTAACGTTAACAGTTACAAAATGGAGTGCGTAGCATAAAGCTGTAGGAGAGCGGAGAAGGGAAGAATGTGCCTATTTGAAAGCTATATATATATTTTTAAAAACTAGCTCGTGACATGTTTTAATTTTTTTTTAGGCAGGCCTAAAATGCTCTCTACCCTACAACTGAACTGCCCTCCTCACTTAAAAAAAAAAAAAGAGGAAATATGGTTTGATGGCATCATTCATATTTATAAACACACGGGGGCATCGAAAGGACGACACGGTGAGGACAAATCAATTACAGGCCACAAATACCCTGCGTGAATAGACCCTATTGCGTAATATGACATCACGCTACCACAACACCGGGCCTGAGCTGGCTGGCTGTGTGCTGCAGTAGACTAGGCTACTGTATAAGAAACAGTTGAACAGTATAGTTGGTTTATAGACCTTTATGGTAGCGCTCAGCTTTGTATAGGGCCCGTAGTAGGCTACTATGAGAATATTGTTTTATTTATTTGCAACACGGGTAGGCGTTTTATTCAGAGGGTTGACGGACCCACTAAAGTAGCCTTTTTTTTTTTACAATCCGAACTAATAGGCCTAATGTGTGTAATGTGGAGATTATAGCATTAACGTTAACAATACTTTTACTTTGTTGTCATAAATATTGATTTATTATTATTAAATATTCAGTAGCACGTGCCTGTATGTGGGAGCCGCTATTCCTTCGGGAGAAGGATGCATGCGATAACTTCGAGGACAACACGTATTTAGGAGTACAACAAAAAAATGTGGACGATATTCTTCCCCAGCCAAATCCCATCGAAGACGATAGACGTTTTGCGTTTTGCGAGAACGTATGGCAGCGGGTTTTCCCCGGGTAAAATAGCATACACTAATTCAACTTCCTTCTTCTATGCTTTATCTGTAAAATGTACAAAAAAATATCGTTATGATCATCATCTCAGCAAACAATAAAATAGAAGGTTTAGGCCTAGACTTTATTCCGGACAATAAAAAGGCCTCAACATAATGCTCAATATCATATGGATAAAAGTAGCCTACCCTAGGTCTATAATAAATATAGCCTATTTAAACAGGCCTATGTTTTGCACAATAGAGAGTAGGCTTTCTGGCATAATATTGGTTATAGGCCTTTACCTCATAGCCTCGTGCAACATATAGTAGGCTAAAGCGTTCTATTCGATTTATTCGATTCTATCAGTCAACGATTTCAGAAGATGCAAAGAAATAAAAATGCAATAAGACATTGCAACGCAGGCCTAAATCAAATGGAAATGATAAAAACATTGAAATAGACCTAGGCTATTTTAACTTACAGTAAATGTCGTGTTCAATATGTTATTCCAGCTAAATTAATGTAAATACTATTTATAATATATTTGATTGGTATTTATCTTGCCTTTTACTTTGAAAACTATAGCTCATCGAAATAAGCCTCATGTGAACTTAATTAAAACGATTGCCAGTCATTACAATACATTAAAACGCTGAAAAGAAACCCCGTTATCCACCTCCCCTTCACCCAACGACAAACATCTGGTGGACCCAGCCAGCACCAGGTGTTAGGTCTAAAAAGGATGCATTAGGTAGCCTAACTTCTAAGGCAAAACTGCCGGGTCTATAGCTAGACCAACCCAAAGCCATGACTGCAGAAAAATAAAATAGCCTATTTCACACAGCGACCCCATAGGCCTATTCCTCAAATGCAGAACACCTCAAATTAAATTATTTATAATGAATCCTTTCCATTCTTCATTTCGTAGCCTTTAAACCAGATGCCTAGCTCCAAAAAAAAAAAAAAGGAAAAAAACGATAACATTCTGCTCCCCGGCTCTCTCTTCCCCTCCCCTTGATGTAATTGGCCCCTCGCAGGCACTCCTCTTGTCCAATGGACGAGGGCGCACCGACGTTCCATCCGGTCCGTGGAAGTAACGGGCGAGGCAGAGAGAGAAAGGCGCGCTGCGTAAGCCCCCAGTCCAGTCCCCTCATCACCCTCGCATGGAGCAATGGTGCTTGGAGCGTCAAGAAGTCGTTAAGAAGAGAGAGAGAGTTCCAAGTCCCACTTCTAGAGCGCAGGACCGTTGGTTCCATAATTCCTTGCGGGAGAAAAGAGGCTATTTCGTTAAGGAAATGATGAGCAAAGTGGACGCGCCATGCAGACCGACTGCCGCGTCTCTCAAATTCACCATAGACAATATTCTGAACCTGCAGACAAACTCGAGCGGTAACGGTAGGAGGAACGTTGACAGCTGTCATTCCGGTAGCAGGCTGCAGAATAGCACGGAGCTGTACCGGTTCGATGACAATCAACGGAGAGTGGACCCCGAGATGAGACTACACGATACAGGTAGGCAAAATATGGATGTGTTAAACACTGCACTGTAGCCTAATAAACGGCCCTTTTGTAGCCTGATTCAACACATCGGGCCTAACGCATTTTTATGGGTAGCAAAATATTGCAGCCTAATAAACTGTCAGCATCAAGCTGTTGCGGAATACAACTTCTGTCCCATTTCCGTTCTCAGAGCCGGTTAACGACTGTAGCCCAACCGGAGGTCCCGAGGCCGTCGTTATCACCCGGGAAGACTCGTTACAGATCACCGACAATTGCTTCGAAAGCGGGGACAGCGGCGACGACTGCTCCTCGACGCATCACACCGGGGACGGTGACAGCGGCGGCAAGAAAAACCAACTGACAACCAAGAAAAAAACTCGCACCATCTTCTCCAAGAGACAGATCTTTCAGTTGGAATCTACGTTCGACGTGAAGCGGTATCTGAGCAGCGCCGACCGCGCCTGTCTCGCCAGTTCTCTCCAGCTGACGGAAACGCAGGTCAAAATCTGGTTCCAGAATCGAAGGAATAAAATGAAAAGACAGATTTCAACAGCGCTAGATGGTCCCAACGGTGATTTCTCCGAAGCGGGTCCGGGGAAGGCTCTGCAGCTCCCGGCCTTGTACAAAAACAGTAACCTGCTAGGGAGATGCTTGTTGCCGATGCCCCTGCCCATCGTCTACCCTGGCAGTAGCACGCCTTATTATTGCTTTTCCAACGCCAGCAAGTACTTTAGTCTATTCGAAGGAGATGTGGTCCTATAGACTAGGCCTAGTCTGTTTAAAGGAGACGTAGTCCTATAGACTAGGCCTAGTCTGTTCGAATGAGACGTTGGGTTTAGGCCTATATAGTTTTCTGCATCATCGCCACAAAGACACTGTTTACAAGTGACATATCATGGCAAGTTCAGATTCAGCATTTAGCGTTTTTTCATTGTGGTAAAAACGTAAGGCCGAGTCTGGCCCATGTAGGCCTGTGGGCTACTTGTAAGGATAGCCTATTGACCTAAGCCTAGCGTAGCCTACATATCACGTTGATAGCCTACGCCGATTTTATTTATTGACAGACGTCAACAATGTTGATATGAAACTGAACAACATATTTTCAGGATAGCCTATCACACAAAGACATGCAGAATAACTCCATATTCCGTTTGATGTTATAATAATAGATCGTCGTTTTGTATTCAGAGTACCAGCGTAGACCTAAAACAGTAGGTCTAATAAGCATTTAATATATTATTGTTATTATTACTATTATTATTACTATAATTATTATTATTATTAGCCTGTTATTAACAACAGCATTTCTAGCAGTCTAAACACGGCCAAAGATGGTATTATATTTGCATGCGTTTACTGTATTATATAGAATTTTTAATTAATTAAATTAACTATGTATTTAAATGAATGTAATGGATTTTTTTTTTTTACGCATGTTTAAAGTTTATTTCAATTTGAAGTATAACATTCTTATTTCGTCCCAAATCGGGGAAACAACTATAATATTGACTGAATCTGTCATTAAAAATGTTTTATATAAAAACATCGTTTGGTACAAAGGTTTATGTAAACTATGTTTTGCTGCGCTGTGCCTTAAAGCCTTCAGTTGTAGGAGACAAGGGGCTAACTATTAGTACAGTTCAAGAAACCTGTGCTAAATGTGGATTTTTCACAGAAAAATTACATTTCATAATGTTATGAAAGCGAAGACAATAGACGTGTTGTTGTAACACGCTTGGACTATACTAATCTCAAGACACAACATGTGAATCCGATTATCGACGACGACTAGAGAGAGAGAGAGAGAGAGAGAGAGAGAGAGAGAGAGAGAGAGAGAGAGAGAGAGAGAGAGAGAGAGAGAGAGCTAATCCTGCTTTCTGGAATATCACTGATCAGTCAAGTGCTTTAAGAACTAGGCTTCTAAATGAAGAGAAATGTATGCAAGCCTATCATAAATACGTTGTAAAATGTTAACCGTTCCTATGTTGGAAAGATTTGTTGCGGAAGGCCTATGTGCCTGTTGTTTTCGTCTGCTTGCCACAATATTTGACACTTGACAATATACTTTGGGAGTATTTACGCATTAAAGTACCCCGTTACAACTCGTATATTGCAGGTCTATCGGCAGTCTTTAGAATGTACAATGGCAAAGATATAGCGTTTACCCGTAAAGGTGTATTCCGCCCTCCAAACACACAGCCTCAATATGAGATTCTGTTGTAACCTATTCGGCAAGGAGAGTGGGTTAAATTTAGCAAAAAAAATATGGCCTGTATTGAATTCATTGGACATGAATAATGTGCCCAAGTAAACCCCAGAGATGCACTTTTTATGCACAAACAAATTTGCTAAGTTTAATCAAAACGGCATGATGTTACAACAAGGAGTGTGCATTTCACCAGCACACGTTCATTTAGCCATATAGACTTAGAATTAGAACGATCAGAACGGACAAAGTAGCCGTGAAATTCTAATTCTATGCCTTTAGCCTCGTCATTCACACTTAGCCTCGTGACCCACATTCTTGGTTAAAATGCCTTGCGCCACGGTCTCCACGTCACATCTCCACGCAGGGAAATGGCGAACAGACGGAGCTGCTCGGAGCCATGGCCGAGGGCGCACTAAAAGGTCGGCGCGGGTTATCTCCGCCTCCCTGCCCGCAATATCTGCGAGACGCTCTAGGGTCTCCCATGGGAACGCGCCTGCGCAATTTCACCATCAATTAATAACGACGCTGTATTTGGCCTCGGTATTTTTCTTTGTAAGGCATACCTGCACAGGTTGGGCTATGTCATGTGTGTACACATGGTGACTAAATGTAAAATGGGAACAAAAGAAAAAAGGAACATAAGGGACAGACATAGGCTCTAATAAGGGTTTGATCTTTGGAAATGTGAGCAGTTTAATTGGACATGGGATTAGACGTTGAATAATTCCATTGAATTAAACGGCAGGTAGAGCTAGTTCTACAGAACAGCTTCCTGTTGTCACACCTGCATTGCGTTGCTTAGCAGTCCCGTGTAGCTCAGTTGGTAGAGCATGGCGCTTGCAACGCCAGGGTTGTGGGTTCGATTCCCACGGGGGGCCAGTATGGAAAAAAAAAAAAAAAAATGTATGCACTGGATAAGAGCGTCTGTTAAAATGTAGTCTCTGGATGCTTGAGGTACACAAAGTTTGATTTTACGAGTTGAACCAAACTGTGCCAGCTAGGATTTTTTTTATTCACGATTCGTTCATTTTTAATTAAAGGTTACAGCAACTATGGAGTTCTTCATAATTTTCCTCTTCCTCCCTCTCCTCCTCCTCCTCTTCTTCCCCGTCCACTGATCCCTCCCCACTGGGCACAAACATCAGTTCAACATCTAGTTTTTATTTACATTTGGTTGAGTTGTCAACTAACCGTGAATTCAACGTGAAATCAACAAAACATTTCACCATGTAATTGGGATTGAAAAGTTGGGTAACAAAAATACGAAATTCCCTTATGTTGATAACTTTTCGTAAATCCAATCAGTTTTCCACGTTGATTCAACGTCATCACATATATATTTTTGGGGTTGAAATGATCAACAACGTTGATTCAACCAGTTTTTGAAGAGTGGGTCTGTTCTGATGGGTCAGGAGGTACATAGTGTAACAGTGGGTCTGTTCTGATGGGTCAGGAGGTACATAGTGTAACAGTGGGTCTGTTCTGATGGGTCAGGAGGTACATAGTGTAACAGTGGGTCTGTTCTGATGGGTCAGGAGGTACATAGTGTAACAGTGGGTCTGTTCTGATGGGTCAGGAGGTACATAGTGTAACAGTGGGTCTGTTCTGATGGGTCAGGAGGAAAGTTACCAACATTTTGCAAACCTAGTCCAGACTGACTGTCTCTCTCTCCCTGTGTGTGTGTGTGTATGTGTGTATATGTGTGTGTATGTGTGTGTGTGTGTGTGTGTTTGTGTGTGTATGTGTGTGTGTGTGTGTGTGTGTGTGTGTGTATGTGTGTGTGTGTGTGTGTGTGTGTGTGTGTCAAGCGCTGAGTAGCCTTCTGTTTCGCTGCACTTAGCCCCATCGAACCACAAAGGTCAAATGACCAATGACCTTTATCCCAGGTAATACAAGCAACAGATTTACATGTTAGTCATTTTAGCAGACGCTCTTATCCAGAGTGACTTACAGTTAGTGGGCGGATACATTTCCCTTCCACTTGCCTCCTCCTCCCCACCTTCTGCTGTAAAATGTACAACAGGGGCCTCAATTTTATTTGCTCATTTCTGTCCTCTGTCCTGCGTCCTCTCTCCTGCGTCCTCTGTCCTGCGTCCTCTCTCCTCCGTCCTCTCTCCTGCGTCCTCTGTCCTGCGTCCTCTGTCCTGCGTCCTCTCTCCTCCGTCCTCTCTCCTCCGTCCTCTGTCCTGCGTCCTCTCTCCTGCATCCTCTGTCCTGCGTCCTCTCTCCTGCGTCCTCTCTCCTGCGTCCTCTGTCCTGCGTCCTCTCTCCTCTGTCCTCTCTCCTGCGTCCTCTGTCCTGCGTCCTCTGTCCTGCGTCCTCTGTCCTGCGTCCTCTCTCCTGCGTCCTCTCTCCTGCATCCTCTGTCCTGCGTCCTCTCTCCTCCGTCCTCTCTCCTGCGTCCTCTGTCCTGCGTCCTCTCTCCTGCATCCTCTGTCCTGTGTCCTCTGTCCTGCGTCCTCTCTCCTCCGTCCTCTGTCCTGCGTCCTCTCTCCTGCGTCCTCTGTCCTGCGTCCTCTGTCCTGCGTCCTCTGTCCTGCGTCCTCTGTCCTGCGTCCTCTGTCCTGCATCCTCTCTTCTCCGTCCTCTGTCCTGCGTCCTCTGTCCTGCGTCCTCTCTCCTGCGTCCTCTCTCCTCCGTCCTCTGTCCTGCGTCCTCTGTCCTGCGTCCTCTGTCCTGCGTCCTCTCTTCTCCGTCCTCTGTCCTGCGTCCTCTGTCCTGCGTCCTCTCTCCTCTGTCCTCTCTGGCCTCCTTTTGAAAAAAGTCAAAGGTAATCGAGGAGAGGCGGCGAGGAGAGGGAAAGTGGACTAAAATGTGCTTGTATTAAATTAGACTCTCCTTCTCCACTCGCGCATAATCAAGCAATTTGAGGCAAATTACTTTTACAGGGTGGAATCCCAAAATAAATGTATAAAGTGATTAAAAAAAAAAAATGTAGCTAGCTGTGCAATACATTTTATAGATAAAACGATAAGGAGCATATGCTTTTTAAAAGTTTGAATGCTTTTTCTCCTTTGAGAAAACAAAAGCTGATTCAAAGGGTGTGTGGCAGATTTCAAAACTCTTCCGTGAAGGACCCAGGTAGGACACACATGACTATCCTCGGTGACAGGAGGCTATGGAGGAGGGGAGGACAAGTCTTCTGTTCGCCTACTAATGAATTGACACTCTCTCCTCCACCACTCCACCACTTTTCCGGGTCACGGAGGAGAGAGGACGAAGGACAGACTTTTTCTATGAAAACACACACACACACCACCTGTTCTTGTTTAGAAGAGGTATCTATCTTTAAGAGGTATCTATCTTTAAGAGGTATCTATCTTTAAGAGGTATCTATCTTTAAGAGGTATCTGTGGCAGATAGGAACGAATGTCTGACACCTCTTATTGATTGATGTAACCGTTAGCTGTTAAAGGACAACTCTTTCTCTCTGTCTGTGTGTGTGTGTGCATACAACATTTGCGTGTCCTAAAAAGCCACATCTTTCTGCTAGTGTCACACTACAGCCTACCCAGAATGCCCTGGGGCTGCCCACACAGTAAAAAGTAATTTGTCCTGCTAACACATTTTTTTGTTGTTGCGGAAACCCATTGCCTCTAACCATTCGAGTAACCCAACTCATAGTATGGCAGTGTCAATACTTAAAGCAAGTTTTTGGGTGACCTGACCAAATTCACATAGAAATGTGAGTTATAGTCATTCTCATTGAAAATCAAGTCTAAGAAGCGGTAAATCTGCTCAACTTACACACAGCACTGACACACACACTTACCCCACCAGACATGCCACCAGGGGTCTTTTCACAGTCCCCAGGTCCAGAACAAACTCACATGCCACCAGGGGTCTTTTCACAGTCCCCAGGTCCAGAACAAATTCAAGAAAAAGTACAGTATTATACAGAGCCATGAGTGCATGGAACTCCCTTCGATCTTAAATAGCGCAAGTGAACAGCAAACCTGGTTTCAAAAAAACAAATAAAGCAACACCTCACGGCACAACGCCTCTCCCCCATGTGACCTACTTGTTGTGTGTACGTACTGACATGAATGTGTAGCAGGGTTGTGGGTTCGTTTCCCACGGGGGGGCCAGTATGAAAAATGTATGCACTCACTAACTGTAAGTGGCTCTGGATAAGAGCGTCTGCTAAATGACTAAGACGTAACTGTAACTGATAGATGCACTACATGTTAGTGTTTTTAAATGAATGTAAATTGTAAAGTATTTTGTCTGTAATGTCTTTTTTCGTTATTTGTTAAGAATTTGTTCTTAACTGACTTGCATAGTTGAATAAAGGTTAAATAAATAAAAAGTTTTTTGAAATGTGTCGGACCCCATTAAGACTAGCTGTCTCCATTGGCGTCGGCTAACGGGATCCCAATAAAGCAAATCCAAAATCAAATCTATGTGTGCTATTTACTTTAGGTTTTGTACACCAGCTTCAAGCAGCTGAAAATACTATATTAATTGGTTATGTGAAATACATTTCACAGGGGTTTAGATGGTACAGTGATTCTCTACACTTTACTGGCTTGTTTGAAATTAGGCTAACTATTCACATTTTAGCAACCAAGAAATGGAGGAGTGATTTCATAGTGGATCTTTAAAGAAATAAAGTGATATCATACTGTTCTGTGTTTTTATGAACTTTAAATAAATAAAGTGACATCATACTGTCCTGTGTTTTATGAACATTTTGACACTAATATTGCATGATGTATTCCGACCTATAATTATTTGAGTTAAATGATGAACCTTCATTACAATTTGTTTCCAAGTTTAAGTCGTTTTGATTTGGTAATTTTCAAAGGTCATGTCTTAATGTCTAACATTGTTTCATGTATTTGACGAACAGTAACTGGAGGTAGAGCTGAACCAGTCATTGTTGAACACAGTGCTCATAAGAGTGGCGCTCATGACCTTGTTGATGGAAGGGAATGGCTTGTCTCATTATTGAACATCAATTTGTTTGACGTTTTGTTTGACGTTTTTTGATATCTGTTCATCATGATCAATTACACTTCATAGCACAACAAACTGCTTAATACTATTTTAGAAATATTATTTTATTTTCTTTAAAACATGCACAGAATATTGTGTGTAAAAGTATCATAAAATCAAAAAACGTGTCGAATGAACCACAATCCTCTGCAAGCTGACCCGTGTGTTACTGCTGCGTATGTCTCACTTTAAATCAGCACAACACCGATAAATCAGCTGTTTTTTAAACTCAAATATCAATGTGCCTGACCGCTACTTCATCATTTTAAGTAGAGACGTAAAACATAATAGAAACGAGTAAGAACGGCTTATTTAATAAATTTTAGATTGACTTTAAGATATTAAGAAATCATAACTTGTAAAAAAAAACTCACTGACTTTAGATTAGCGTAACACAAATAAATAAAGTTATATCTACTCAATAACACTTTTTTGTTAACATCACTAAAAACATGAAGCGTTAAGAGATCTTATTGACGTCTGAGTTAGTGTTACCGTTATGATTTGAGTTCTACTGACCGTTGGAGATGTTTGAGAAGCCACTGCTCTTTAATGAGTTAAGGCTTTTTACAGTGCGGCCAGACAGTCTGAGTGGCATGTTGGAAAGGAAGAGGCGGGGCCAACAGAATCAGGATCGCTGTGCTACAAAGGCGAGCAAGGAATTCTGTTCTGCGGACAGACCAACCCAAACGTGGGCCGTGCGCCACACGCAACACACACACACACACACACACACACACACACACACACACACACACACACACACACACACACACACACACACACATGATTTAACACGTAGAATCATCAGGTGGTGACTAGAAACTGACGGCTGTGGTTCGGTGGTCAGAGATTATATGAGGGCCCCCCACTGCTTATTAACATTAGTCTGTGAGGTCTGTTTGCCCATTATTAAACACTGTTATTACCATTAGTCTGTGAGGTCTGTTTTCCCATTATTAAACACTGTTATTACCATTAGTCTGTGAGGTCTGTTTGCCCATTATTAAACACTGTTATTACCATTAGTCTGTGAGGTCTGTTTTCCCATTATTAAACACTGTTATTACCATTAGTCTGTGAGGTCTGTTTTCCCATTATTAAACACTGTTATTACCATTAGTCTGTGAGTTCTGTTTTCCCATTATTAAACACTGTTATTACTGTTTGTCATTAGGTATATTGTACATACTTTATTCCTGATTACTTTAATCTATAAATATAACTATCAAGGCCTCTTGTATACTACCAGCCTCTCTCCTCTCTTCCTCCAGTCCTCTATCTCCACCCTCTTCCCTCTCTACTGTCCTGACCTTCACTCTTTCTCCTCCATCTCCACCCTCTTCTCTCTCTACTGTCCTGACCTTCACTCTTTCTCCTGTATCTCCACCCTCTTCCCTCTCTACTGTCCTGACCTTCACTCTTTCTCCTGTATCTCCACCCTCTTCCCTCTCTACTG